>NW_028145600.1:295000-317500 GCF_977016875.1 Pavona decussata
CACATCACTCATCTGTGGTTCCCAGACCCCTTTTGCTACAACGCCAAGAAGTCAGACCTGATGCTACCAGATACTGAGGTTCATAGCGTTGTTAGGATTGATCCGAATGGATTTGTGTTGTACAGCAGAAGGTCAGTTGGTGATGCCACTTGTTAAAACACTAAACACAGAAACATAAGGCCGACCAGTTTCCTAATAATTCACGTTAAAAACTTGTTAATCTTAAAAAGATAGACCATCAAAGTAAAAGCGCGTAAAAAACGAGTTTTGAACGCGTTTGAACCAGTTCAAAGCGCAAATGAAACGCATTCAAAACTCAATTAAGACGCTTTTAAAACGCAAACGCAAAGGCATCTGCTACGCGTGTAGAAAGCGTTTAAAACGCGTTTCAAACGAGTTCGAACCCGTTTTTAACGTGTTTGAAACCCATTTTCAACGAGTTAAAAACGCGTTTCGGACGCGTCTCGAAGGCGTTTTAAACGCATTTCGAACGGGTCTCAAACGCGTTTTCGAACGCGTTTTATACACGGTTTGAACGCATTTCAAACGCGTCTTGAACGCATGTCAAACGCGTCTTGAACGCATTTGGAACGCTCTTGGAACGCGTTTGGAACGCGTTTGAGCACGTTGACAACTTGTTCAAAATTTTGACCAAAATGCATTTGAAACTTGTTTTAACGCAAAACTATATAACTACATAGGCAGGAAAGTTCTTAAAAGACTCTTGCAGAGCTAGTAAGGGCGATTTTCCTTCATTTGCACAAAAATATGTAAGATTTTAAGGAACACGCATGCTATAGCAATTCGTTCTAAGTAGTTAAGTATATTTTGCAAGTAAAAAATTTGTTGCATTTCCTAAAACTTATAAGATTAAACACACCAATCTCGAATAAATGTACCAATCAATACGGATCCTGTGGGCATGGCTTTCCATGAAACATAATTATATCATGACCTTCTAAATATTGAACAATACTTAGTTGATCGAAAACGGTTTTCCTCTCCATCATAGTGCGCACATTATTGGCTCATGCGAAATGGATCTGCACGACTTTCCTATGGATACTCAACTCTGTAAACTGACGTTTGGAAGCTGTAAGTTTGTCTTTCATTGCCATTCATGTCACTCATTCATTCATTCATTCATTCATTCATTCATTCATTCATTCATTCATTCATTCATTCATTCATTCTGAATCATTCATTAATTTAAACATTCATTCATTCATTCATTCATTCATTCATTCATTCTGAATCATTCATTAATTTAAACATTCATTCATTCATTCATTCATTCATAACATTCATAGTGAATGTCAATAAGGAATCGGTTGAAAGATAGGGAAACAAAGGATATAGAAAGGAAACTTCTGTCTTCCTTTTATGGTATTTCGCAGAACTACGGTAAAGAAAAGTATCAAAATATAAAACGCACGTAAAGAGCAATATTGTGCACTCATGTCCACGATTAAAAGATGTCCTACAAATTTTCTATATTTATTGGCTGTTTTATCTGTTACTTTTGCTAACAAAACTGACAAAAATAGCAAATAAATAAAAATTTAGGAATAGTTACAAGGATTTTGGCTTCATTGGCAAACAAATGTTGTTAACAAACAACAAGTATCCGTGTCCTGAGTGCGACATTACTACTGTGCGTCATTTAGAAATTAACGATCTCTGAAAAAGTTGTAGACGGTAAGAATCGATGTAGTTTAGGTTGGGTTTGTATTCAAAGAAGCAAGAACTTAAACATGCCTTTGTATCTGTTATCAGATGGTCACACAGACAGTGATATTCTGATGAAATGGAGGAATCCCAAGATTGAGATCGGAAACAAAGAAATGGCTCAATTCTCTGTCGGAGAAGCCGTCTTGACAACTCAAGTGAACATGTACTCTACTGGTAAGATAAGCCCCCTGTTGTTTGCCAAAGCAAATATGCTGCCACACCAAATTCTAAGTTAAAGACAGTTTGGCATTTTGTCATTGGAAAGTTAGGAATCGTATGCTTTGCCAGAGACTCTTCAGAAGACAGACAATGGTCCCAGACATGTCCTAGCCTTTCGCTAAAATGTGGTCTGTAAATTCCGTTTCCTATCATTGGCCTCAATATATCCCACCGCCTCAGTGGTAGATCACTGTATCCATAACCTGATGCTTAATATCCTTCACTCTGCTGTAACCCTTGATGGGGCCTATCTTGTCACACAGTACCAAAATCGACCACTAAAACCGTTTATCTTGTGTCTCGCTGCAGGGAATTACACTGCGCTTACTGTGACGTTTCCTTTCAAGCGCCGCATGGGATATTACATCATTCAGGTGTACATACCATGTGTGTTTCTGGTGATGCTTAGCTGGATCGTGTTTTGGATGAGGCCCGATGACAGCGCCAGTCGGTTGACTGTTGGGATCACCACTATCCTGACTATAGTGTTTTTACTCGGCTATACAAACGGAATGCTCCCCAAGGTACGTGCGCAGAGACTCAAAACGGTGTCGAGTGAGGTGGGCTCGTAGTGAAAAAAAAAAGGGGGGTGGTGTGGGGTGGAAGACTGTAATTGTCTTAGAATGTAGAGAAAACAACCAATTGCAAACCAGAGTAAAAACAACAACTACAAGAAAACAAAGTAATAAACTCCTCCCCTAGACCCTTATTTTGGATACCGGTATGATCCTATGTGTCAAAACGTCTACCTCGTATTCAGGGTCTTTGCACAACTCAGAATGCCTGTATTTTCATCCCCAGATTGAAATATAAAATTTCCCTGCCTGCACTTTCCGACGTGAGATGTTGAATTTAACTAACGTAAAGTGTATGTTCCCTGAAATTGAAGTTTAATTGTCTTTGAAAAATGTGTGGTTATCCCCAGTTTTCTTTTTAGATTCCATTAGCCCTTGCTGAGATCTGTGTTTTCCTTCAAGTCATAAACCACAAAAATAATTTTGTATTGGCGGGCACCATGATCCTTAAGAACCCAGACTTTCCCGGACCTCCCCGAGCTGTGCAGAGCTTATGCACAGTAGTAAACCTTAAGTAAGAACTCTAGTAAGTAAGTAAGTAAGGCCTGGTTCAGACGCCGAACTTTGCATGAGCCGAACCTAATACCTTGAATTAAGTACATGAAAAGTTCGGCGTCTGAATCAGTTGAGAACGGCTGTTTCAATTTGGAACAGCTCAGCCGTTCTTCCCGCCAGGCTTCGGCTTTCGAACGGCTTTGATTCAGACGCCGAACTTTTCATGAGCCGAACCTAATGCATAATTATTAAACGTATTTCAGATACAGTCTCTCGCAGAGAGCATGTTTTGCTTCAAGTCTTTTAAGTTCGGCTAATTAAGTTCGGCGTCTGAATCAAAAGGCGGGATTTTCGTGATTTGGGCCGACCTTAATTTGAGTTAAGTTCGGCGTCTGAACTGGGCCTAAGTAAGTGAACTTTATTTAAGATAGGGTGGCCCAATCAGCTACGCCCTTGTGAGCCAAGTTAATTTGAATACTTTAATCCTGCTTCCATTTGTTAGGTGAGTTATGTTAAAGGAATGGACTGGTACCTGATGGTTTGCTTTACCATCATCTTCCTGAGTTTGTTGGAGTGTATTGTGGTGGATAGACTCTGGAGAGCAAATGCTGAGAAAATACAGAACAATAAGAAAACTTCTGACAACGGGCAACGGGCAAACGAAAGCAAGGTATGATAATATCATACGCCCAAAAGAACAGGGCTACCCGCCAGATGGAATATCATTCTTTGGAAAAAGTGATCACGTCAAACTTCACAAAGTTCAGAGTGCAAAAACACTTCGTTTTGTTTTCTGAGGGACAAAAATGCCGCGTAAAGTGCGAAAGAGGGCCATCTAGACTTTTGGTGAACCAACAACAACTGGGTAATTCGTGGAATAATATTCCATTCTCTAAACCTTTTTCCAGTTGAAACTTTCAGCTAAATAATCCGATCAGATCAAAATTCTAGCTAAGCTTTCACAAAGTTGCTTTTAAAAAGGCCGTAAACTCATATGTAAAACGCCTTATTAACGAGTCTCCTGCAAGCATCAGCAACAGCCAACATGCGTGTATATACCAGCTGGAAAATGTATCTCAAGCATCGGGTGTTCTTGTTTTCTCGGGTACGGCAGGGGGGGAAGGGAGCGAAAGGGGTTCACAGTTCTTTGTTCATGTAACCGGCGCCAAGCGCAGGAAAACGAGTTGTAAGCAGTTGACAATTGGTTTTAGCTTTGCTTCTCATTGGTCGAGAAAGTAGCGCCAGTTTTACTAACCAATTACAGAGCACAGGAAAGCGAAACCAAAGCAAATGCGAATTTTTTTCAACACTATTGAAAACCACCCTGATTTCCGTCTAATTAGGAAATAAGGAAAGAGCAGTTCCATTATCTATCCTTGTCAACAGTTTTTGCTGATTTTGCTTGTGTTGTTGCTGTTCGATTTCAGCAGTGTTCAAGGAGTGGTTTAAACTGTCGTTACGTTTCCGGCGTTCAGATTCTACGACCAAGAAAAACGGACACTTCCACTCAGACCGCGTTCAATGAAGATACCAACCGGAACCAGTGGAACAACATGGAGCAAGAGGAGAAGTTCCACATGATAAACGACGACTTCAAGCACTTGAGCCTCGACCAGATACAACGGCCACTGCCAATGGAAGTCTGGGACGAGCGTGATAAAGAACATGCGCATTACGACACGGTTGTTCGCTGTTTTGTGAGAAAGAACTCTTGCCCAATGGAAACGTCGACCAAGGTCGACAAAGCTAGCCGTATACTGTTCCCATTGTCGTTTTTGCTGTACAATGTCGCTTATTGGGTGACGTACTATCACGGGATCAAGATCTTGCCTAACAGATTATGAAAACAGGTTAAAGTTCGGTACAACCACATTTTGACAAAATAACAGAAAAGCCGAGGGTCAATGTATTATTTGCAAATATGGTTTTCGGCTAGAGCACCCCTAACATCACGAGATTAAGGGTTTTCATTTTGCGCTTCTGTTTCACTAAATTAATAAGCCTGCTTTCCCTATTATACCCCTCCCCCACCCCTACCCAGTCTAAATGTACCTCAAATACTCAAATAGGGGACTTAGGATAGTTTTAATCAGGAGGACCCAACGGATCTTTTCCGTGAATATCTGTTTGGAAGGCGTTAATCGCATCAGAAATTCGGATTTAGCCGTAAAGAAAATCTTAAGTTTTCTTCGGGAAAATTTCGTCACACTGGGAAACTATCTCTTCGAATCTCTGGGGCAGATATCTCGTTCCAAATGCAAAAGAAGGTTAGCTAGGAGCTCAGGAGATAAGATTCCGTTTCCTAAAACTGTTCTGTGACTTAAATTTTCTGCTAAAACACCCGAACGGATCATAGTTTATCGGCCGAAGCAGATATGTCTTTAAAAGGCAACTGAACAGTCTAGGAACAAAGAAAACAACATTTTAAGTGTTTCGCTTTTTAAAATATTCTCGTTGGGTACCGTGCTTCTGTTTTAATTGCAGGATAGAAATATGTGGTGATTCCTGCGCAACGCATGAACTACTTAAAATATAGAAGACAGGCAACTGATACTCCCGCATTCCATATTGCTGCAACTAAAGATTATTCAACTTCAATTATCAGGAACTACATCCAATTATTCAGCATGAGGCTTTTAGCCTAAGTTATACTCTCGTACTTTGAAAGTCCATTTTCAGCCTCTATTTTAAATTACTCGCAGGCAAGGCTTGTTCAGTATTAATGTATTTAGAGCGTTTCTAATCGAGTGTCATAAAACCAAAACCAACGTAATCACTCTGACCAATCACAGCAAACATCGCAACCAGCCAATCAGAATTCGAAATGCGTGTAACCGACGTTAAGCGCGGGAAAACACGTGCGAGCGAGTCACGACTGGTTTTGTTTCTCATTGATTGAGAAAGTGGCGCGAATTTTGCTAACCAGTCACAGAGTGTAGTACAGCAAACCAAAGCAAACACAAAATTACTTTGGACACTCGATGGAAAACAGCTCGCTAAAAGACTGACTCCGGCACTCATGTACTTGTTTACTGATTCACCTGTTTGATTGGGGTCCATTTCACACTCTTAAGAAACCTGATCGTGTAATAAAGTGCAAACAAATGAAAACTGGCTGTGTATCTGAGCTAATAAAGGATAGACTCGTAGTCTTCAGAGCATGTATATCGTATCTTGTTCAATTTTCGAGGAGTATTTTTCTTGGCAGCATGAAATTTTGTTTGCATACAAAAAGTGTTTCCCATTAAACACTATTTTCTGTTCACTGATGATTGCCCCGTACCTTCAAATGAATCTTTGTAGTCTGAAGTGATAGCCCTACGTCAACCCTGGATTTTACTAATTTTATTATATTAGATGTACTCCTTTTAGTCATGTAAAGAATTGTCATTTCAAAGTGAGATTAGTTATGTAATTTCACTCTGAAGGGTCCAGCTTCTAGGGAGGAAGTTTTTGAAATTGCACCTTCTCAAATGCAGTGGTTTTCTAGCCCTGGGTTATAGCTCTGGTGTTTTTTGAAGCACTTAATGATAACAAGAGATCCTTAATTTGATGGCCACATTTTAGACTGTCATGCAAATGTGCGGGTTACAGCAAAAATAAAATAAATACAAGCGATAATAATGTCGACTGACGTTTCAATGACTCCATGACACCATTTTTCAAAGTTGTGTAAGTCCAATTACTTGAGTACCCATATCGAGAAAAGCATGCGAAGGTCTAGTTGCATGTGATTAAATTATTGTTGTATTGTGAGCTGTCCGTACCAGCCAAGATGCCTGTACCATAGACGTGCCTTTAAGAAGAGGTTGGAATTTTTCTTAGGTCTTTTGATCGCTCTCATAATTTTAATTTCATCTCTTTTTATTTCCATGGCAACATGCCTTTGCTCACAGTACGGCGATGAGAAGCGAAAACCTTTTGCCGGTTCTGGTTTTCACAATCCTTTGAAACTTGTGTCGCCGTTACAGCAGCTAAGTTTCTCTCGTTCAATTTCTGTGCTTTCCTGAAGTTTTGTGGATATCCGGAAATCGAAGATGGGGGATCCAAGATGGCCGCCATTTGGCAGTCATGACGTAATTAACACGTCATATGACGTCGTCAATTCTCGTGTTGAACCTCAAAGGAAACATCCTTGGAGGTACTAACTGGGCTCTAAGTTACAAAAATCCCGGTCTACATCGGGTTAAACCAGTCCTCAAAGTATCAGAAGGGCTATGTGCATGTTATGCAACTTCAGGCGATTTCTTTACACACAAGTTGGTCATAATATCGAATTCAAATATCACAATAACGATCTTTCAAAAATGTAGAAAAATGAGACACAAATGAAGAAAAAGAGACACAATAAAGCCAAACGTGGGCACGGATGGGCAAAAGGGGACAATATTGAAAAAGATTGCATTTAGGTAGACTTAAAACGTTGTCGCGACGTTTTTCAATTTAATTTTATTGCTAATTCACATGCAAGCGTGAGCGATAATGCTCAGAAATATCTTTGTTGATCATGCGACCATGAATTCAACAATTTGCAATTGCTATTTTCAAGTTTAGAGCTCTATAATTAATTAAAAATGCAGAGAAACACCCAAAATATCGTAACCGAGCTACTTTTAGTTTTTGCATTTGTTTTTGCAAAATTATTACGTAAACTATAAACGCAAGCGTCCCACGTTCAACACCTGGGCGTAGGCAGGTGTGAGTAAAAGGCTTCTCCTCCAGATTCTGATCACCTGAGCTGAGCCGTGCTAGTTTGGTTACAAGATGAACCTTGGAAAGTAAATTTTCAATTTTCTTCTCTAATTCCTTTTAAAAAAGAAAGCAAAAACAAAAACGAAACAACAACAACAACAACAACAACAACAACAACAACAACAACGACAAAAACAAAAAACAAAACAGAACAAAAACAAAAACCAAACAAAACACATTATTCTGTTCTCGTAATTTCCAATTAAGGCTATTTGCTTTCGGTTGCTATGTTACTGTTGTTGTTTAAAAATCAACACCGCGGTTTTACTGCGTAAATAACATGACATTTGCGGAATCTCGAACCTGCAAATTTGTTGCTTCAAAAGAATTCTACTTACTAACTGTTAAAGCAAGTCACCATCCCTTTTTTTTTCGCCTCTGAAACTATCATGGCTGACTTGCTTATCAAATTCCACGCTCTCCTCTAGGTTATTAGGAGAGAATGTATAAAGTATATTACTGCAAAATGTAAACAATCATAAAGCACAGTTGGACAGCTGTTTGTTTCTTCCTTCGTCATGCAATCTTCAGCCAAGTTTCACCATAATTCAATTTACCCTCTGTAAATGAACCCCAAAGCGCATAAAATACTACTCAGGACCTCGTTCGATTCGTATGGAATAGATTGCTTGGTAGCCAGAATCATCTTGCCCACATTAAGGATAATTGACTGGGTCACTCAGCGGTTGCAAAACATGTATAATATCATTTTCTGTTTCCGCAAAATAATTTTGAGCGTTCATAAGTTACAGTATATCGGAACAAATTAACACAGTTCTATAACATATCACCACTACGCCGTATTCCGTTTATATATGAACGATATGTCACTATGTTAAACACTAGAGTGCGTGTAGGAGTCTTAGGATCAATGCTTTTGTGTTTATTCTTCCTTTTTGTCTTCCTTTCCCTAAGTCCGCCTCGAATAGCTTGATAGCTACCCGCGGGTTCTCAAGTCGTTGAATGTAATTTTATTGTTTATTCCATAAAGTTGTCGTTGTTTTTGTAAAGAAACGTATTGCCAACGGAATCGGTCGGCTTATCTCGCGAATTTCCGAGCTACCAGTTGCCATAGACGTCATTCCTTGTTCCTCACAAAGGGGGTTATAACTTCTCATCTTATAAACTGCCGGGACGTGATATTTCACCATAGCAAACACTCATTTTTATCGTGATTAAAACTGAAAATCTGGGACAATTTAGGCCTTCTTTACAGATATTCAACGAAACGAATTGTTGGGCACTCTGTAAGTTTTATTGTAAGTATGGCAAAAACCATCGACTCGGCTCCGGGTTTCTTGGCTCTTGTACAAATTTGCCGATACGTTGGACAGTTTCCACGTTTAGCATACCATTAGTGGCAAGAGTACAACGGTGTAAAGTTTAATAACCGGTTTGCATTTGTATTGGCATCTGCTTTGGCAAACGAAAGCGGACCCGACTTAAATACAAACATAACTTTGTCAGTTTATGACACTTCTCAGGATATCCGCCATTATTATAGGTTAATTGGTCATAACAAGGACCTGTTCTGTGAAGTGTTCCCTACCCAACAAAGAAAGTTTTCTTGTCATATTTTATGTCATATTCAAATTTCTCTGTGATTAAGGCTTTATCTTTACGAAACTTTAAACCAGTGAAATGCGGAGTTCGCGAGCGATCTATCTCAGTTCAAAATGTTCCTTTTTATTATGCAGCGATCTGAAAATCTAACAAAATTACGGGAATGTATATTCCCACCACACTGAGACCATTCACCTTATTTATCAAACAAATATTAAAACAAATTCCAAAAGTGAGGGCAGATTAAGTTGGGAGAGCACGATACTGTATTTTAGTACCCTACTTTCGCGTTTTAAACTTCATTCAGACTTAACTTTTTCCTCTTTTTAAAGACGTTATAGTTAATACCAACCATTCCTTGTTTCTTAATGACAACTGGCATCAGTAAGAAATTAAGCAATAACGAAGCAGTGTTAATTTATGAATAAAAGTACCGCTAGTTACTTCTGGTAATGAAACCAACGAGTGTTTAAATAACAGCTTCACGCTTTAATGAAAACCTTACTCTCAAGTTTTAATTTTGACGGCGAATCGTGGGCAAGATCTGTGAAAAAATAACGGAGGAGCCCCGCCGATGCTCAGCATAACCTAGTGTATACTGAAACCTGCAGTGTACATTTCTCGTAATTAACAATGTCCGTTCCAAAATAACTGTTAGAATTGTAAGGATTTTTTTATATACCTTATAATTATGCGTTTCAAGCTGTCATTTATCAAAAAGATAAATTTCACATGGCAGAACTTGCAGTAAAAGAAGTTTTAGTCCTTATTGAAATTAAAAGTTTTCTTTTGCGTTAATTAAACCGTGCAGTATTCATAATTGATAACTGTGTTAAGTGTAACACCTGCCCATTTATCGTGACACTGTGTCGCCAGAAATTCAAAAAATCATTTTATATTCAAACATTCAACACCTCGGTGTTAAAAGAAGAATTTGATATTGCATAGTTGACGCCTATGAAGTAAGGTTTTTAGGAAAGATTTTTCTTGAATGCTTACAATAGTATTATTGTATCAAAAACCCGCTTGATTTAACAGTCTTTCGTAATACAGTCATTGGACATAACGTAGCCTGTTGGATCGATACTGAATGGCAGTATTTCGCTGTTTTCAACGAGGTGGGTCTTTATCGTTTCAAAGTAGTTTTAAGAAAGAAAGCTATTTTTTTACTTAGCTTTTAGTTAATTCATAGCCAACAACAGCAGGAAATTGTTGAAATGACAAAAAGTTGTTAAATCGATGTAGTGCCTGTGTTTAAGCCTGCCGGGATGTGATGAAATCCATGCCTTTAATAAGCATTTGAATTTAGCATTTGTGATAGGTTTGATTATGAAGAAGATATTCAGGACTTAAAAAAAGCAAGTCGAGGTGAAATTTCTCAGAGAAGGCATGAAATGTTTTCCAGCATAACACATTTGTTCACGATATATGTAAAATACGCATAATTATTTTAGCAAAACTAACTGGCGTTTTAGAAATATTAAATGGTACATTTTCAATGACAAAAATTTCCGTTTCAAAATTAAAAAAAAAAGAAAATTTAAGTTGTTTTATCGTTCCAAATTATTTGAGCTTAATATCGGGAAATTATCGCCAATGAAATGCTTGGAATTTTTGGGGATTATGGCTACAATAGTTGCGTAAGAATGGTATAATTTGCAAAAACCTTCAGTTTCCAACAGCGCTCTTACTGGTGTTCTATTTAATTCTGTACCAAGCCAACATGCTACATCGGCGTATTTATTCCGTCCATTCTTTTAATATTTCGGTTTACAATGACATCACTCAAAGAAAATAAACCTCTGAAGGACACTCACAGAAAAGATGTTTAAAATATTGAGAGCTCGTGGTGAAAACGTATATGTTGCTATGGAAACGTAATGTAATAAACGTCGCACGCTCGGGTGGTTCTTTCTCTGTATATCAACAATAAAATTAACATGGGTTTGTATTGTCTTTCTGCAACATTGAGCGAAATACTAACAGATCTTCTAATGAGGACACGAAACAGAAACGGAAACAACATTTTTTTGTAGCTATAAAGCGTTTTCATTCACGTGGCTACTGGCTATATCGGCTTACTGAAACAAAAGAAAGTATTTCCATAAAAATAGAGTTCAATTCCCAGAGGTTTAGTTTGGGACACCAACATGGCCGCCATTTCTTTGTTTTGGGACACCAACATGGCCGTCGTGACGTCATGTGAAAAAGCTCCATAAACACACAGAGGGAACTTATTCTGTTTAAAACAAAGTTAATTTTCCCAAAAAACAGAGATCGAAGTTACAATCTACGGTCGATTGGTGTCAAACTACGTCATCTATCAGACCAAAAAAGGGAAAACACAAGTGGCCGGCTTCACATTTGTTTAGCCCATAACTCTGGGACATTGTGACAAAATGCAACTTGTGTCAATGCCTGGAAAGTAGCAGAATTCCTTTTGGCTTTGTTTTCGGACACGGTTTTCGACGCCATTTTGACGAGTAGGCAAACATGTCTTGAAATAACAGTGTTTGTATGGAAATCTGATGTCAAATAATTTTCATAAAACATCGCTTCTGAAAAATTCCTAGTGCCAAAAGTTTCCAGTTCATGAATTTTTCAGAAGCGATGTTTTATGAAAATTATTTGACATCGGATTTCCATACCAAAACTGTGACTTCAAGACGTGTTTGCCTACTCGTCAAAATGGCGCCGAAAACCGTGATAAGGCCTATTGTTAAATTGTAAAACGCGGGGCTTTTTCGCGCTCCATTGTCACGTGCATGTCCTAACAAGGGAGATGAACGGAAACGAATCACTTTCGAGAAGAATAACGTGTGCAAGGGGTCTGAATGAAAAGCCAGCAACCAATTAGATTCTACTATTCATGCCATCAAGGAGCATGTGAAAGTCGGTAGTGATCTGATTTCTAATTCCAAATTTTCTGTCATTTGTTTAGGCCCAAGAGCATACGGGACCTCATTGTCTGGGATGGCCTGGTTCATGATCACTCTTTACACAACGTTTGTATCTGCTGCTGCAAGGTATAACGAGGTTATTCAGCGGAAAGTTTCGTAATAGCTATAGAGCGTTTTCATTCACGTGACTACCGGCCATATTGGTTTACTGAAACAAAAGAAAGTATTTGCGTAAAAATAGAGTTCAATTCCCAGAGGTTTAGTTTTGGACAGCAACATGGCCGCCATTTCTTTGTTTTGGGACACATGGCCGCCGCGACGTCATATGAAAACACTCTATACGGCTGAGTATCTGCAGGAAACAATTTTGTTTTTAGAACTTCTAGGCGAAAACAATAAGGAATTAGAAGTTAAAACATCAGTCGTATAACGCAAACTTGAGCTGAAAAAAATCCTTTATTTGTTTACGACATTTTTTTTATCTTCAAATCAAAACTTGCGTGCCGTGAGAACAGAAGAATACGGTGCCATATTTGCGCTCTAAAGCGCTTTGTCGAAGAAAAATACATATTATTTCATATAACAGTGAAATTGAATCCTTTGTAAGCAACTCTCTTCTTTGTTGATGATATTTATATCATTTGGAATAGTGCTACCATGGATAGTTTTCTTAAACATTTATCTAGTTAAAGTGTGGGAGTACAAAATTTCAAAAATTTCTAGGTGGTAGGTGCTAGAAAAATTTGACTTAAATGGTTAGTTTGGTTACTTTAAATCTTATCCACTCAGAACATAACTTTCTTCTTTTTGTTTCCGGTGTTTCCGGCGAACAGCAAACGTGAGATGCTTGTTTACGTTTTCTAGATAAAATGAGTACATAGATGAGATAAGTGGAGAACAATTCTGATATTTAATGCTGAGTGTTTGCGGTATCTGACGCAGGCTTCAGCTTCGATAGGTTGCACGTCAATCTTGGCGTGATCATTTTCTTCCTATCTTGGACAGTCTCGCCCAATATTTGTTAACTGGCATAATCGACAACTTAAAGAACATTTCATATTTCATAAGAATGGAAGGATTGACTAGTATGTAAATTTTTTTCCTCTTCCAGTGGTAATCTTTCACAAATTCAGATTCTCAAGAAGCATTTGGTTGCAACAAATTACGACAAAGCAACGCTTCCTCATTACGGAGGTGAGTATCCTATCCGAACGCCAAGCGCTAAGGAGACTCGTAACCGAGAATGTTAGTGCTTTTCAATCAAAACAATTAAAAAAAAAAGAAGGGGAAGAATGGGGTTTCTATCTGCTGCTGGTGAGTGGACTGCATTGCTGATACGTCCGTTAACGAAACTAACGTCGTCAGACCGAAAGGTGCTTCAATAACCAAAGTACTGATCCAGTACTCGACACAACTTAAAAGTCTTGAAATAAATGACTGAATGAATGAATGAATGAATGAATGAATGAATGAATGAATGAATGAATGAATGAATAAATGAATGAATGAAAGACATGAATGAATGAATGAATGAATAAACAAATCAATGGATGAATGAATGAATAAACAAATAAATGAATGAATGAATGGATGGATGGATGGATGGATGGATGGATGGATGGATGAATGAATGAATGAATGAATGAATGAATGAATGAATGAATGAATGAATGAATGGATGGATGGATGGATGGATGAATGGATGGATGGATGGATGGATAGATGGATGAATGAATGGATGAATGAATGAATGAATGAATGAATGAATGAATGAATGAATGAATGAATGAATGGATGGATGGATGGATGGATGGATCGATGGATAAATGAATGAATGAATGAGTGAGTGAGTGAACGAAACCTTTATTCAAGTGTCAGAGATTATAGCTTGGGAAAACAAGTCCCATACTAATGTAGGGACGCCCTCGACTAAAGATAGAAATAAATCTACGTAAATATTCAGCTGTACCTTCCACTCAATTTTGTGCCAAGCCGTTTTTTGGAGTTAAGAGTCATTGCTATTAACATTCGAGGGGAGTAAGTAAGCGTTTAAACAAATGTTACTCGCACAATTTGTGATTAAACTGTGACGCACTTTCCACGTTCGACATGAGTCTCCTGGTTTGGCAAACTTTCCTCCTTCCTAACGATTGCTTACGGTTGAATGTTGACTTTTTTTTGCGTTTCGGCAGATCATACAATACAAAACCCAATCCCAACAGAGTTGTATTACGAGGCCAAGCAATGCCTCTAATGACCAGAGGTAACACGTTCCTTGTGCCTTAAATCTTTTAATCTTAAAATTTTAATGTTGTTTTTCTCTAGTGAATTCCACATGGATCCTCGTAGATGTTTACGTGGAGACATTTGGAAAGGTAGAGGAAGTCAACATGGTAAGAAACGAAAGTAGTAATGTGGGCTAGTTTAGTTAAATTTATGCAGGAATGTGAAGTATACATACATTAGAGAAAAGATGCATGTGATCAGTTCGGATCCTAACCAATCAGAGCACAGTGATTCTGGCACAATTTATGCAAATGTACCCAATCAGAGAGCAGGATTTCAAAATGGACCAATCAGAAAACGAAATTTTTGACATCAGGTCATCTCATACATGCATAATGGTATCTCAGAGCCAATCAAAGAAACGGATTTGGTACGTGTGACCAAAAGATAAATGCAAGTGAGATGAACCAACAAAGACAACAACAATGACGCAAACACTGATTTGTCATAGTTTAACAATTGACTTCAATAAAGGGTCCAATTGAAGAGTAAATGTTTGTAGCTAAGAATTCCGCTTTTGACAAACGTTTGACAAACTTTCGAATGCATGGGAGCACACGACGCACAAATACACTGTCCTGAATACTTTTCGTTGCCGGATCTCTTGCAGTACTGAAATGCATGTGCCAGACGTCACTTTACATGCGTTAAACCAAACTCAGGGGTGACACTACGGCAAAGGGCAATTTTATTAAGGTCAATATTTCAACAAATACCACTAGTCTTCTGTGTAAAGATAGGAGGTTAAAATTCCTCTAGAAGTACAACGGCCCAACAAACCAGACGGCCTTAACCGACGAAACGAACGTTCGTTATTAATCATTTCTGGTATTTTTCTGAACAATTCGAGAGGAATTAACCTCGTGTCTTTAATACTGAAGACGAGTGGTACTAGTTGAAATATTGCCCCAATTAAATAAGCCCTTTGTCGTATTGTCAGCCCTGCAATCAGTTTGGTTTATTTACAACGATATCGTTCGCGTAGAGAACGCTGGTTTGAAAGATCTTACTGAATAGCTACGTATAAAAACCTCGTTAATGTATGTCACTTATCGAAACAAAACACGTCAAGAGCAGTCAGTTGAACAGCGATTTCGTTCTTTATTTGCTTGTTTTCCCCAGGAGAGGGGTATGTGGGGGGATGTGCTTACGTATATTAGTGAGGGGGAGGTGCCAATGAGACCAAATTGTTAGACGCTAAAAAAGTTCACTTGAGCTAAAGCGGGACGCCAAAATTACCAGTCATGGGGGTACAGAACGTCACCAAAACAAACAAACAAACAAACAAACAAACAAACAACAAGAAAACAACTACAAAAATGGATAATTTTGATTACCCTGATCGATTGCTATTATTCATTTCTTGAGTTCAGTTTATCAGTTTGACTGTTCAACCCTATTAGGCCACATCCACAATGATGCGTTTCTGTCTGAAAACGCATACTTTTTGATGTGTTTTCGCCTAGTTATAGTCCAAACTAAAACAAACGAAAACGCCGATGGAAACGGAGATGTTCGAAAACGGTTTAAAAAATGGAGACTTTTAAAAACGCTTCGTTTCCGAGTGGACAGGTGAAAACGTTTGAAAACGGTGACGTAAAAGGCCTCATATGCTATCGGTTCCAGTCCAAATAGGAGCATCTATTCAAAATGGTGGATGGTCTTGTGATGTTAACTCATGCACAATCCCAGGTCCCAGAAAAGGGACACTTTTGAAAACGTATTAATGTGGATGGGGCCTTAATGTAATTAAACTGGCTTTCATCACTCCTCACTGGGTTTTTTCTCACTCTTTGTAGCATACTCTTTTCACCTGTATTAAAAGTCCCAACTAAAAAGCTGGGGGCTAATTAACTAGGAAAAGTTCCAGTTAACTTAGCCCTCAGGCTCTATATACATTAATGCAATTAAAATGTAAATTTATTTCTTTCATTTAAATAGTACTATTTGCAAAATTGTCATTAGCTTCAGAGAGCAATTATAGCAAATATTTGATTATTATGATTATGATTATTCATCATCGCTTAATTTTTGATCAGAGAGACCATCTGGTCAAGGTTGATAGATCGCAAACATGTTTACAGCACAGTCAAAGTAAGGCCATAATACTCTTTGGACGTTAGTGACTGCAGTACACGGAAAGAGTAATAAAGAAGAGTTTGGTAATCAGTTCTAAGTCACCCAGAGATATGGTCAAGTTAAGCCAGTTTCCAATAATATGCTGTTTAAACAATTATTTACTTTTGCAGGAAATAAGCGCGTACATGTACTTTCGTCAATATTGGAAGGACCCTCGTGTAGCAAAGGTCCTTAATTCAACAGTGATACTGATAAAGGAGGATATAAACTTAATGTGGCGGCCGGATACCTACTGTTACAATTCACGGTACTCTGATCTGGATAAAGAGGACAAAAACATGCATTCGTTGTTGAAAGTGCAACCTAATGGCGATATATTTTACTCAAGAAAGCAAGTTTGTTATGAAATACTAGGGTATACGTCATAAAACAGTAAGAATTCACATACTACAAAGTGTGTGAGCCGCGTAGCACCCATGTGGGAATAAATGGAATGAAATTGTTTTTTTGAGTGCCAAATTGAGGACTTCTGTCCTTATAGTTCCCCGAGCTTGTAAGCCCGGTAAAGGGAATTTGGTTTGCCAAGGTCAAAGAAAAATCTTAGCACTTAGGGAACTGGTAATAACAAGTTTGTTCGAAGAGGACCCACCTTGTTTGGGGTGGGGATCTATCTCGTGAAACATTACGGATAAAATGTTATTTGCTTTAAAATTTGAGTTGAGACAGAAATATTTAGCAAGCGAGAGTCAGCATTGTTAGATAGACATGAAAAGTGAGGTTTAAATCTCAGATATTGTCATTTTTTTACTTCTGGATGGAGGGGCCGGGAGGTTATGCAATAAAGAGACCATCTTTTGAGGTTGAGCAAGGAGGGTGCAGAAAGAGATCACCATCTACTTTGTGGTTTGGTGGGTCTGTTCGAGTATAGTAGTTGTGACCACTTCCCTTAGAGCACTGGTGATCTAAACAGACGCCGTGGGTTCAAATCCCGCCAAGGTTAAAGATTTTTCTTTGTTCTCTGCAAACCAAATTTCCTTCACAGACCTAGGGCTTGCTAGCTCGGGGAACTATAAGGACAGAAGTGCTGACTTTGGCACAAAAAAAAAAAAATAATAATAATTTTATTCCATTTCTAGGACTTCACATATTTGGTTTTAATAAGAAATTCAAGAGCTGATAGATGTAAAAATGTCAACAAAAGGAAATTATAATGGAACTACTTTCAAATAGTACTCAATTGTCTATTTGTACTCTGAACTTATACCTGCCAAACGTTTTCTGACTCAAAGGCGTGAGATTTTTTATCCTGGGAATGCCAGGATTTTCGAAGACGACACGGCTATTTCCGAAGATGTCCGAAGACTTTCGAAGACTTTTCGAATAATTCCGAAGTTCTCAAGAAAATGATTATGCTCTAACGCACCTTCAAAAATCAGAAATTTTTGGAAAAGTATAGACATTTACTCACTAAACATGGACTTTTCGTTTGATGGATTTGTTTGAGTTTACATATCGTTGGAAAGTGTTTTAGTTAACACTGTAAAAGCTCACATTTTTCAACCAGCCGTGAGAGATAATTTCTCACGTCTTATTGGTCCGTAAGCGTGAGCTGGTGTGAGATCGAAGTTTTCAAACCTGGCGTGAGAGTTGGCAGGTATATATTCCATTTCTATTTGAAAGGTTATGTAAATTAACCTATCTGTTGAGCGGTTGTCAATTTAATAAACTAAATTAATCTCGTCACACAGCACCCACCTCGTAGCAGCGTGTGATATGGATCTGCACAACTTTCCAATCGACGTTCAAAACTGCTCCATTACATTCGGCAGTTGTAAGTAGACACAAAGGCGTTTTCTTTAATCTTGTTGTTTAGATAGCTTTACACTTAGATAAGGCTAGCTCGCTCCCAACCTCGTTCCCAGGGCTTTTCCCTTTGAAATTTTTCATAACAAAAACTTTGCACTTAGCCTCGTTTTCATAATGAGGTTGGAAACAACTCGGAAATGGTCTATTATGTGGCAGAATGACACAGCCAATCACAAAGATGTTGTAAGGAAAATACGTGCACAAAAGAGTCAGGATTCATTGCTCGATCGCCCGCCTTCGCACTGAACAGCGGTCCATCAAGGCAGAAAACGTCGAATAAAGTTATCAAAAGCTTGCGTCTTTCACAGGACATATTGAGAGAAAACTGAGACTAGAGAATAAAAACAATCATTTGAAGAAAGAAAGGAATAAGACGAAAACGTAAAGCAATGTTTTAAAATTAAGCTCCTTTACTAGAATTGGTTATCATTTTGAATTGAGACAAACGTCGATAACAAACTATTTCTGTAAAACTGATTCGGGTTTATTCAAACTCATACACTCAGACAATTCCATGTACCAGAAGGTACTACCTTCTATCATTGAATGTTCATTAAAGGAAAATGATTGAGCTGTGTGGAGGCGAGGATATTTAAACTATTCCAGCTGTCCAGTGGGAGGGGGAGAGGGGGCTTCGAAAGCATTCAGTTTTGAGTTGGGAGTTACTTTATAAAACAGATCAAGTTTAATATTTCGCATCCCCTCCCCCCAACCCCCCGTCGCCACAACCCTCCCATAAATAATGAATGGTCCGTCAGTGCTAATTCTGGCGATGTTGGATTACGATATGTTGACGACATAAAAAAATACGGCCCAATTGAGATTTTGATGTCGATTTAGGAAAAAACTCAGGAGCTCTCGCACACTCTGCGGTGGGTCAATACATCAAACCGTGAGATCGGAGGGTCGGTGATTAGAGGCTGCAATTAACCGCGTAGTTTCAGATTAACTCCTAACTGTCTTACCGTATGTGTGGGTATTAACAAACTGTCAGGAAAAACCTTACTAACTGTTGAGTGTATTACTCTGTGTTTGGTTAGTGCTTCATTTTACAGAAACCTGCCCGCCGGTAGAGTGGGCCTGTGTGCAATTTTATTTAATCTAAGAAGACACTTTAGTTGTTCATAAACTTCTTCACCTTTGAATTTTGTTAAAGACGGGTTTACAACAAATGAAGTGGATTACAAATGGAAGAAAAACAAAGTTACTGTCGCAGAACCCACGATGGCTCAGTTCTCGATCACATCTGCTAAAGTGTCGCGTCGAGTTGGCATGTTTTTCACAGGTATTTGCCGACATTTAAAACATTTTTCGCTCCAACAAATATTTGTTTTGTGGCTCCTTGTATTTACTTGTTATATTTCTTTAGTCAGCGAGAAGTCGATTTTGCGGAAGTTATTCAACAATTAGTTCGCTTTAATAAAGAAACATTTCACTGATTCTCTATTGAAAAGTGTACGCATAAATTGAGTGAGTGGTGACTTTATTTAAAGAGGATGAAACACGCTTTCTCTTTATAAAATTCGTTGTTTATTAGAGTTTCATTATTTCTGCATTTTAAATTTTTTGCGAAACACGACAATGATCACATTTACGACAATTGTGTCGGATATTATTTAATAACGCTAACCAGAAATTACTTCACTTGTTGATGCTAAAGCCAGCGATACACTTGGCGATTTTATTCGCCGATCGCCGCGATCGGCGAAAATCGTCAGGGGTGCCCGGTGCAGCGATCGGCGTTTAAAATCGCCGATATCTGGCATGTCAGATATCGGCGATTAAATTCGCCGGCATTTGCCAAGTATGCCCGTTCCCGCGATTTTCTACGGGCTAACCCATCAGATTGGGCGATTTTATTACATGACTTTTCAAAACTGCCACATCGCCGCGATCGGCGTAAAGAATCGTCAAGTGTGTTCGTATCAATCGGTGGCGAAATCGCTTGCGATTTTCACTGGCGATCAAACTCGCCGCGACCGGCGTATAAAATCGCTAGGTGTGTTAGCAAGTGTTGCCAAGCGAACGTATCGTTTTCATATATTTGACCAGAAATTATTCTATTTTTAAAAATCTTTTAACCAGCAGGTAATTTCACCGTCGTCGAAGTGTCATTCTTGCTGCAAAGGCGCTTGGGATACTACATGATTCAACTTTACCTGCCGTGTATCTTTCTGGTCATGCTCAGTTGGATCGTCTTCTGGATGAGTCCTGACAATGGAGGTGACAGGCTCACTGTCGGCATCACGTGTATTCTCACTATCGTCTTCTTGTTGGGTTACGTCAACGCAATGCTCCCCAAGGTTTGAGCTTCATCTTGACTTGCCTCGTTTGTTGGTTTCTTTCCCTATGAATGGCCGTGGCGAATGTCGGGAAGGGGGATAGGAAATCTGGGATCCGTGTTTACGGCCCAACATTCGGAGGGTTTACTTTGCTTTTTTTTATTTCAGCACATTTCTCGGTCCACCTTTTTAAGAGTTTCATATTCCGGTTAACGAAAAGCCGGGTAAGGGCATATGCTGGATGAATAGTGAAGGGGTTTAATTTTTAGAGTTTAAAGGCACTTTTAATTGCTCATTCTTGTCAAGAAGATGGCAGAAATTGCAATTGACTGATTTTATAGGCCCCATTTTGATGTCCTGATGATTAAACGAGCTAAAAAACAAGTCATGCCCAGCACATGTGTCCAGTCAGGAATCTTAGTATCAAGCATCTTAAAAGCAATACTTTTAAACTGCGAAATCTCAAAATCACTCAATCAAACCCGCATGAATTCCCCAAACTCAGTTATAAAAAAAAAAAAAAAAAAAGAAAAAACGCAAAACGGTAAACGCATCGTGGCAGTTGAGATTTGTTATGGATTATTCACAGTTGATTAAACAAAGCAACTTTGCTGTGATTGGAAAAGTATTTTACCTTTTTTTCTTACCTCTCAAATTTTTACTTCGTCACTGGAACGCTGATTGTAGTTGAGTTGAATGATCAAAGGAACGCACTCCTACTTAAATGAAAAGGCACCTCATTATATTTCTAAACATGCCAATCCCTTTGGTCTGTAGGTCAGTTATGTAAAGGGGGTGGACTGGTATCTAATGACGTCATTCCTCTTTATCTTCCTGTCGCTGGCCGAGTGTGTAATGGTGGAGAGACTGGGAACTTCAGGAAGGAAAGAAAGCAAGGACGAGGGACATCAAAACGAAGGCCTGGTAATGATAAACTTGTTAGTTATCATAAATATTTTTATTTACAAGGATGGTTACAGGAAGAGCATCCGCTTAGGATTCAAATGCGTGGAAGCAAAGGGAATGTCATAATACTGATTTGTTTTTCTTAATAGAGGCCAGCGCTCTTAGGTGCTTTTCTGACCAGAGCAGTTTCTGTTTTGTTTAAAATATTTGTTTGATTACACGGCCCCACAAGCTTCTAGCTTAAAATCTAACAGTGTATCAATAAATTTACTTTACCTTTTTTTTGCCTTTTTACCATTCACTGGCTGACCTCCGTTCCACCCTTAATAGTCAGAGTATTTTAGGAAACAGGGTCATCCTTTTACTTTGCCCTTAGTTAAAACGGAACTTTTTAAAGGAACGTTTGTTAACCATTAGGTTTTTGACTTTCTATAACTTACTCTTAGTTAGATATCTATCTTCTGCATTTTAAGTTTTTCTTTTGCTTCTTATTTGATTTTTATATTCAGTTTTTTGTTATCCATTACGTCTGTTAGTGGTCTCCAATAGAGAGCATTATTTATATTTATTTATTCTTCTAAGTTTTTCTTTTGCTTCTTATTCGATTTTTATATTCAGTTTTTTGTTATCCATTACGTCTGTTAGTGGTCTCCAATAGAGAGCATTATTTTTATTTATTTATTCTTCGTCAATAACTTAGTTTGCTTAAATATAGTCTCTTAAACTTAAATATATTATCATTACTAGCCCAGTCGGTTACGTTTATCGTATACGTGAAATAAATAATTAACCCTGCCGAAATTAACCGTAAACTATCTCGGTTTTCCGGGAAGCTGTCCATTAACC
>NW_028145600.1:320000-337500 GCF_977016875.1 Pavona decussata
TGCTGTTGTCCAAGGGTGTTGATATAATTCTGTTGCTTACTATATGCAAAGGAAACTATATATCTTTATCAGCTTTAATCCACCTTATGGAAAAAACGGTGGCTGTGCATTTTACCACAATACCTTGCGAACCTAACACCGCCAATAGGCCCATGGAAAGCCATAATTTTTGCGCAATTCGTCCCTGTACTAACAACCATGTGTGTGCTAAGTTTGAAGTTTTTGGAACTTTTCTGTGCGCTTTTATGAGCGTTATTAGGGTTTTCGTACGCTAAGAATTATGGGTAAATGTAACTGTCGCCATCTTTACGGTATGGTGGATTGAATCGCTTTTCCTAGACATTAAAGGTAATTCGAATATAGGAAAACCCGGATTAACAAGGCGCAAGTGAGGTTGGATACCATAACACCTTGTAAAACTGCAAATGGTTTGAACGCAGGAATCATGTCATGAGTAGGTAACCGACTTATGACTAATTAGGCCAACAATCAGAGTCAATTTATACCATCTGCTGGCGACCGACAATTCACCTGACTCTGCATGATGGCTTCTGCTCAGGTTGTCAAAACGCCAATCAATGTCACTTTAATTAAACAGTCCTTCTCAGGACTACATTCACCCGGATGATCATAATGTACCTACTTATGAAACGAAATTAACAACAAAACTTTGAGTACATAACTGGGTGCAACCTTTTAAGTTTGTGGATCAAATATATTTTAAGTGATTCTTTACTCACAGTCTCAAGTCCTTAATAAAGGGAAAGTGTCACAGGAATTTGGTGTGATACCAAAAAGTTCAAACGTTTTTAATCAACAGAGACCTAGATTGTTGTAGATTGTCACCCCAGTGTACTTAGACTATCAATAAGTGTCTCTGGCCATATATGGACTGGGTTAGAATGGACTGCAACTTTAAAAAAAGTTAGGCTAACTTTTTTCAAGTTCACGCGTTTTCTTTTACAAAATGCACTAGAGCAGATCACCAGTTGTTCCTTTCAAGGATTTTCTTGATGTTCTAGAATTATTATATAACCATTTTCCCCGACAGAATGTCAAATCCCCGTGATTCTTTCCCTTTAAGTGTGACCATTCAAGTGATTCATCCGGTGTCCTTTACGTTTTCTTTACTTTGGTATTGACTGTGTACATGCGTGCTGTTTTAAGTCTAAACAAGCATTAGAGAGTAGGTGGGAATATTCAAATAACAGCAATGAATGCGTTTTCACCTTCCTGAAGTAGTGCTCTTATATGGTTTTCAGAATGGAATATCTCCCCTATTTTCCGGTTTAGCTCTAAAACACACTGGTGCCCTTTTGTGATAAGTGCAAAATGTACAAAATTGGCTTGTGCTTTTAATTAAAAAAGAATGGTTACTGTATGGTTGTTGGTTGTTAATTTTAACCATGGTGATAACCAGAAACACGCTTCGACGTATATCCTTAGGCTCGGTTTTATGAAAACGTTTTTTTCCTTGTAAAAAGTTAAAGAAATAAAGTCACTTTCGATGTCAGTGGGTCAAAAATGTTGGTAAGATGCGTTTCAGAAGTACGTGAAGTTGACCAACTTTATGTTAGTGCCACAGTTGTTAACCTTCAACGATTTCCAAAGAAAATTGGTAAACACTACTTGTCGTCGGCCACAATCCTTGTGGCCAAAAGCGCTTTTTTCAATTTATTGGAAGCGCTGAGTCCTTTTTGGAACACGAAAGCGAGACAGAGAGGACAGAATTTCAAGATCGCTGCTTCACTGTGCATCCTCGACCTCGCAGCCTCGTTTTCATGATACAAGCTAGGGTCCAGTCATATTGAAAAAGAGCTATTAGAGAATTCGCTTTCTCAGTTAATTACTTATCTGGTTCAGTATTTGTGTCATTGGTGCTACGCGGCATAACATTTATTGTCCCCCATTTGTCTTGTATTTTTGTCCTTTTTTAAGGGTGCCACTTGGTTATAGGAGAGGAACCAAAGACAGCAAGGAATATTCATACAAAGTGAATAAGCCATATTTTCACATATGATCACTGTAATGACCTGTTATATCAAAGGAACAGAGCAAGTCAACGTGTGAAAGCAAGATATAACGTACTATGCGAAAACATGGTTCGCCTGTAGTGTAGCGGTTATCACGTCTGCCTTGAATGTAGGAGACCGGGGTTCTAATCATCGCCGGTGAACCATATTTTCGCATAGCACGTTATATCTTGCTTTTACACGTTGACTTATAGGAGAGGGGTGGGTGAATATCTTATTCGTGATTCTAGCGCGTGGAAGGTGGACGTTGCGTGCACCCAACTCTGCCACGCGCGTCCTGAACTCTCACACCCACACCCGCACTGCACTGTGTCACTGACAGCATTATTGAAGTTTCATATGTCATATGAAACACATGTAAACAGAACTTATAAACAGCCGATTGTGCCGAAACGTATTTGAACTTTGAGCTGAAAAATATAAATAGCTCTGATAACATTTGGCAAATTACCCACACTCGGTATCACATATCGAGCTGAAACAGTGTTCAACAAACATTGCAGTGTGCTGAAGTGCGGGTTGTTCAAATCATCAAAATGACCGCTCAAAAGCAGAGTTTGCCTTCCTTTGCGTCCATCATTTCAGTCTTATCAATTGTGTTTTACTGCGCCGGATTTCTCAGGGTTGAATTTGAATTAAATCAGCAGAAGGAGAGAATAACCAATCTTGAAAACGTCGCTGATGCTGAACCATCGTCCCTCCAACCTGGTAAGAGAAGCGTTGTTATATACATGATTCTACAACCAGGTTTCTTTCTTTCTTTGCCATCTTGGATACCAAGCCCAGAGCTAACCGACGGAATGATTAAGTCAGTAGAAAGTAGCTACATTTTTGTTACAGACACCAAAGGAATGTACAGAATCCAGTCATTGCGTGTCTTTCCCTTTGGCAATGAAACAAAAAGGTTAACAGGTCATGTTCAATCACAAAATTGTCTGCAAATCTGCACCTTTCCTACGTTGTATTGTGTCATTAACGTCTGTATTTTGTGTTGTATTTTAGCTATGTCTGTATTATTTCTGCAGACGAACATTCGTATTTTTGTGTTGGTCTGTCAACGCCCGCGCGGTCTTCAAACGAAAGGCCTGAAGCGAGTGTATTTACCGAGAGGGGGCCCTGACTACGCACTTCGCTTGCGAGGATCAACGCTTTCGGCGCTTCGCGCCTTTCGACTGACTCAAGAGAAACAATAGGTCAAAAAAGGCACTGGAAGAAGTGCATGCCGTTTCAGCTGCCATAATGAAAAGTTGCCTGTGTTTGAGTGACCCTTAAAATAAGCCATTGTAAGGAAACGAAAGTGAATCTCTTCAATTTACTGTAGGTTTTTTGTCTGCCTTATTGACTCCCTTTATCTGCATTTACGAAAAAGTTGCAAAGCTGGGGCGTTACTTCGATAGGTGTATGGTAAGTGTGCCTTATGGTTGGAAATTTGCCGACAATTTTAGGGAGGTTATTTTCCAAGTGATAAAGGGGGATTTTTAGACTGCCATTAAATGTATCTCTCTAGTGATCACAAAAGTTTTGTGTATATCCAGTTCTATAAATCCGTTATTGACCAAGCGTGAGGTCAAGATGGCTGGATATTGGCTCCTTCAACAGTTGATTCTAAAAAAAAATAATGAAATGACTTAATTATCCATTCAGGTGCCTTATTAATTTTATTATTATTTGTTTATCACGTGAATCACTATTAATATTCTGAACCTAAGGCAGTTCTGTTGCATTCTCATCTTCAAATCAGTTTGACTCCCTGAAACAAAGACGTTTGTTTAGCTTGTGAATCATCCGAACTACATAAAAGCTAATAAGTTGTCAGATCGCTGAAAGTTTTAGGACCCAAAAGCGACTTATAAGTGCTGTTGCGAAACACAATTTGTTTCCACAAGGCAATTATTTGTTCTTAAGAGGGTATTATTTGTGTCTGGAAGACAATTTTTTTCCATAAGGTAGTTACTTGTGGCATAAGAAGATTACTTGTTCCCAAAAGGTAGTTATTTCCCTCTTGAAAGACAAGTCTCATTGGGAAGTGCTGCACACGACGCCACTGAAGGTGATACTCGGCTGCACAGGTCGCTCGACAACTAAACAAACACTTTGAATCAGCGATCACCATTTTGTTTGAAAACTCGGAGAAACCGTGCAAAATCCTGCAAAAACTTTTAGACACAGATAACCGATATATTGCTCAAGAGTTCTACATTCTGTCTCGGTCGTAGTGCAAAACAACACCAAACTCATTGTGTAACGGCCTCTCGACCGTTTAGGCATTGCGTTACGCAACTAGACACATCACGTGTCATGACGTCATTTCATACGGAACTGTTAAAGCTCCACGTGGAGCTGAGACGTCGCTGAACGTCTTGACTAGGTTTGAGCTTCGCTCGAAGCGACAGTAATTTCTCACGCAACCTGTTCAGATTAGTAGCCGAGTTACAGTCTTTGACGGTCTTGTATGCGGTTCAACAGTAGGACTACCTCAAGCTGTACGTATGTTTGTTGATTTTCTGCCTTTCGGTGATCGCCTGTTCAGGATCTCAGTTAGGGACTTAAAATAAACAGAGCCGATGCGGATTATGTTAGACTTTGGGCCTTTGTAATCGTCTGTTACGCCACAAAATGTAATAACTGACACAAAATGTAATAGTAACGCAAAATGTAATACCTTTTGACGCAAAATGTAATAGTAACGCAAAATGTAATAACTTTTGACGCAAAATGTAATAACTTTGTTAACGCAAAATGTAATAACTTTTGACGCAAAATGTAATAATGCAAAATGTAACAGTATTTTCAGTCGGTCTTTACAGTATGTTGGGAGGGGAGGAACACAGCATCTGCGATGCTGCGTTTTAAACGGAGGTTGACTTTGATTATTTATCTGCAGATATTTGCTTTCTGCTGATTCAAAAAGAAGTACGCGATGATTGACCATTTTAAAAGTCATTTCCCACGCTAAATAAAGCCGCGGTAAATTTTACCGTTGTAACATGCAGTTACACGTGAATTGTTTATTATGGTAAATTAGTCGTTCTTACGGCTTCATTTCTTGCCCCACTCTACGCCTTTCACGGTACTGAGTACCTTGGTAAATGATCCTTTCCCCGTGAGAAATTTGGTGTGGTGCATGTCACCGTACTTTCCCGAGATAAACTTACCATGGAGAATATGCATTGATATGTCAAAAAGAATAAAAAAAGCGCCCATAACATTTAACTTGGTAAATAAATAGGGTTTTTCGATACCCAAGGCAAGCAAGCCAATCACGATATTTCATTTGAAACCAACACGAAGCCGCAAAGAAAATGTTAATTTAAACAAGTCTCTTCTGCTTCGCGCTATTGTCGATATATCAGATTTCACGTTAAGATGGAAGTTACAGGGAAGAGAAGAAGAATTTCTTCAGCCTTCCCATTTCATGTTACTAGTTACTCCCCTCCCCGCCACCACCACAACTTGGAAAATGATCCGCCGTCCTTGATAACATTAAATCTTGCCATATCGCCAGCGATTATTTCCCCTGCAGCTATTGTAGCTCGAATGAAGCCGTAAGAGCGACTAATTTACCATAATAAACAATTCACGTGTAACCGCATGTTGCAACGGTAAAATTTACCGCGGCTTTATTTAGCGTGGGAAATGACTTTTAAAATGGTCAATCATCGCGTACTTCTTTTTGAATCAGCAGAAATCAAATATCTGCAGACAAATAATCAAAGTCAACCTCCGGGTAAAATGCAGCATCGCAGATGCTGTGTTCCTCCCCTCCCAACATACTGTAAAGACCGACTGAAAATACTGTTACATTTTGCGTTATTACATTTTGCGTTACTTTCTGGTATTACATTTTGCGTCAAAAGTTATTACATTTTGCGTTAACAAAGTTATTACATTTTGCGTCAAAAGTTATTACATTTTGCGTTACTATTACATTTTGCGTCAAAAGGTATTACATTTTGCGTTACTATTACATTTTGTGTCAGTTATTACATTTTGTGGCGTAACAATCGTCGTTTCCGCGCGCCCTTCTTCGAAAGAAAAGCGGTCGCCACACATTGTAAAAGAAATGATTACTTACCGCCTCAATCTACAACACGAAAAGAACAGGCAAAGAAAAGCACATGGCAGCGTAGCTATGACGTTTTTGAAATCGATATAAAAACGACAACCGAACTACGAGATACAACGAACCAGGGCATCGAACAAATATCGATGTCAACTTCGCAAACCTCGTTCCCAGGCCTAAGTGAGAAAGGGTAGCGCTTGTCACTAAAAGACATCGCATTTATCGATGAAAGATCGCCAGTAACCTTCGGCATTCCGAACCTTTACGGAAAATGCACTTACT
This sequence comes from Pavona decussata, assembly GCF_977016875.1. NCBI lineage: Eukaryota > Metazoa > Cnidaria > Anthozoa > Scleractinia > Agariciidae > Pavona > Pavona decussata. Next base: position 326,379 of record NW_028145600.1, read on the forward strand.
TACTTACTTACTCACTCACTCACTCACTCACTCACTCACTCACTCACTCACTCACTCACTCACTCACTCACTCACTCACTTACTTACTTACTTACTTACTTACTTACATGGCACTATGACAAAGTAGGTTTCAGCAAAGCTGAAACCACAAAAAAGAGAAAAAAATTAAGTGCACAAACGACATGTTTTGTAGTCTAATATATTGTAAGTCTAGTCCCTTCCCATAGCACAAACTAAACTACATTGTTATTAGTTTCAAGTCAAGGACCTCAAAAGCACCCACCTTCCAGTGCAGGCTCTCCCGTCACCAAACCAACCTTGTAAATGATTCATTTTGTGTGTATTACAAAGTAAGTGTAACGAACCAAATAAACTGTTTTCTTTTTATAATAAAATAAAATAAAATGAAACGAGATATATTTTGCTGCTATCATTAGCTGGTGATCGGTAATGGTAGATCAACAGCCTAAATGATAAATTATTTATATATCTAGAGGGTAGCATGTGAAATCGGGCATATGCCAAAGATACACAAATATTAGTATTTCGTGTTTTAGTAGTAATTAAACGCTCTTAATTTAATTGAATAACCAGATACTGAATACTGAAGTTTGCTATTAACCGTGTAATTTGTTGACGATCACTGCACGACTGGGGTACAGTGGTAGACAGTGACAGTCGGTCGGGCTAGTAAGGGATTCGGGTCGATCTCCTAAGATCTTTGAATAGCTTTTCAGGATTTCAGTAGCAATTCATGCAAGATAACGTCAGGGGTTAAAGGAGAAGCACCATGGGGATTTGTTGCCATTTTATCACCCCACAATCCTAAATATAATGGTCCAATTTTGTTACAAATCACCACCCCAGTGTACTAAAATTGGCATCCTTTGGATGGTCAGGAAAACGATCACGTGACTAGCCAAAAGATTGTCCACAAGACACAATGATCAAAGCACTGAGTGTCTCTGTCCATAGCGATTAGGTCCACCATCGGAATGGATTATGGACAACTTCTCAAACTCATTAATAATTCATCAAAAGAAAACAAAGAAAATCACTACCGTGACCGTGGTTTGGATATGTGATCCTAATTACCAAAAATTTAGCCTTGAATTTCTCCAAGAATTATTGATCATTTGAGAAGCCACATCAAACACTCGAACGTGTGCTTTCAACCTACTTCTCAGTGTTTGGATATCTGATGAAACACGCTTTCTCGTGTTTGACATATTACTTGAAAAACGTTGGACTAACTTTATTTCAAGTTCTAACATTTTAATCTCCAAAATGTGCTAAAACAGATCGTGAGCTGTTCCTTTCATCATCATCATCATTTATTTGCCTTAGTAAAAGAAGAAGACATTCAAATTACAAGTCAAGGTGATGGCGAGGAGACCTCAAGAAACAACCCGGCTTATAAGAGAGGCCACCTCGGCTGTCATTAATAAATAGAAAATATGGTGCTGCGTACGTGCGGCTTGGCCAATTCATGATTTTGCAAATAAAATCTCCAACATTTTTTCATCCAAGGTGAAAACACTAGATGAAGAAGTAATTGATATTCAGGGAGAGAGTTCCAGATTTTGGAACTTGGTAAAGGATTGTAAATTGCTTAAGATTTGTGCGACAAGAATGCGATCGATAGCAGTTGGCTGGCTGGTGCCATAATTATGAACTTGGCTACTTGTTAAAAACAAATTTAAAAACATTGGAGGTAATAATTGATTTTGATAGTAAAACAAAAATGTGGCTATTTGAAATAAATTAAATTGGAAAATGTCTAAGATACCCAATTTAACAAATAAGGGACCAGAGTGTACTCGATAATCTGAATTGACAATGGCTCGCACAACGCGTTAGTTAGACTAATATGTTGACTCCCAGGTGGAGTTACAGTAAGTGATGTAAGGATAAATTAGCGCGTAGTACAAAGTTAGTTTTGTTAATGAAGATAGGTAAAATCCTTTCAATAATTTAGTTTTTTTTTCTGTCACAGTTCTAGAATAATTTTGTAAGTGAGTGCATGAAGGAATTATTGCACCATTTTCACAAATAAAGTCGAAATATCAGTGACTCTTATCTTTGTAGGTAAAGCAGTTTACCCATTTAGTTCTTGGGATTAATACAACCTTCACAATTTATTGTGCCTTGAGAAATTTAGGTAGTAGTATTGTAATGCAAAAACTGTACAGTGCTACTTTATCAAGCCCTCCCTGGGCTTTTCTTCAGTTTGTTGAATTTAAAAATTTAAAATGAAGGTTGAATGTATGTGAAATAAAGGATGTTAAAAATAAAGTGATGTCTACATTTATGCATTGGGAACTTAGGCAGAACCACATTACCCAAGTCAAGGCGAGGGCCAGTTGGCAGGAGCCAAATTCTCAACACCCCAGGGGCAGCTCCATCGTTACATGTTTGTAGTGTGGCCAAAACGTGGTTCTTTCGAGGTCCAGCAGTCACTCTCGTACCATAGTAGCGGGCGAGGGGGGGGGGGGGGGGGTGGAGTAGCAATACTCCTAGTTGCTTTATGTAACAGAAACCTGGATAAACTCCGGCCGTGTGGGCCACTTGGACTCAAGTGATATATTTATTACAAGCACCATTTGGTGAGACTCCTGCCATTTTAAATGAAATTTATTTGTGATAGGGAAGCAATCTCCACATATGCTCACACACGCATGCAGATAACATTTCTTATTTCTTTAATAAGAGATGTTTCGTGCAACGGAGAGATGTGCTGCTTTGATATTGTGCACGTCTTCCAATTGTTAGTTTAAGAAAACAGTGATAGAGTGCATCCTTATTTTTAATTTGCAGGATTTCAATTCCATGCACTTCAAAGGAACAGACGTCAAGCTGATTCAAAAAAGAACAAGTCGACGGAACTTAAACACTCAGTCGACATGCTGCTGAAAGTCAACAAACTTTTATCACAAGGAAGATTGCAGCTCTGCCAATCAAAGGGTGACGGATGCACACTAGGTTACCCAGGTCCTCCCGGTCCACCTGGACCGAGGGGACGAAGGGGACAGAAAGGAAGAACTGGGAACAAAGGAGATCAAGGTGTAATGGGATCACCTGGAAAGAAAGGAAAGCAAGGCATCATGGGACCTACAGGGCCACGGGGAGAACCTGGACCCAAAGGACTGAAAGGAGACATAGGACCCGCAGGTATGCCAGGGGCTAAAGGAGAGCCTGGTAAATCCGTTTCAGCCCCTGTTGTCATGGCTGTTACCCCTGCAAAGTTAATAGTTAAAGAAAGTGGGACAGCCTCATTTCAGTGTTCAGCCAGTGGTTATCCTGAGCCTGTAATAACATGGAGTAAACTACAAAAGCTAACAGAATTAAGTCAGACAGTGGTTTCTCGAGGAAAGTTGCTTATAAAAAATGTATCAAGAAATGACTCAGGTAAATACAAGTGTTCAGCATCAAACATCATCGGACAGGGGGAGGCACTGGTGCAGCTTGAAGTAAATGGTAAGTTTTCTATAAATCATTAATTCATGTGTTAATTTATTTTAAGTGGAAAGAGGTCGTAAACATTAAATTATACGAGAGTGATTTCTACACAAGAACGCCACAAATATAAGGCCGGCACATTTTACAGTTGTGTGCTTAGAGACCTGGCCTTTGGGTTGAGGCGAGGCTAAGTTGACTTTGTTTTGTTACAAACCTAGGAGCTTTTCGAGTCTAAATGAAACTTGTTAGAATAATAACGGAATGATTTCTATATGAAAAGCACTGAGAGTTGTATCAAGACAAAGTCAACTCCAGTCTCGCTTAAACGCAAAGACCTGGTTACAAAAGCACGCAGTTGTAAAATGGGGCGGCTTTACTATACGTGTGGCCTTCTTGTGTGAGAAGTACTATTAAATGGTTCGTTAAAAAGAAAATGAACCTACTTTAATTGCGTAGCTCCCATGAGTCTCCGGTAGCCCAGTGGTAGAGCATCCGAACTAGAACTTAGGTCTCGACTCTTGTTGGGAGAACTATAATTTTTTTTCGAGTATACTTGTGTCACTGACTGATCAAATACATCATCAAGAATAGTATAATTATTCATTTAGTAGCCGCAAATGTCTTGACAAGGCATCCTATCATCTCACTTAGGTTTAAACGAGAAACGGTGTGATAGATGCCAGAAAGTAAAGTGATTAAATGAAACATATGATGATGATGATGATGATGATGATGATGATGATGATGAAAGTTGTATTTCAATTCGGTCAACTTAATGACGCTGTAGAGGAGATAAAACAATTATACACATTGGCAATATTAACTAACATTTGCTCTTTTGCAGTTCGTCCTAGTGTTTCTCTTGATCCGGGACCTCATTACGCTACAGAAGGAAGCAACTTTACCTTTCCAACCTGTCACGTGACTGGGCACCCGGCACCAGTGGTCACTTGGAGAAAGTCATCCGGTCAGTTACCCCAGGGAAGGGTAAGGCACAAAGACAGCGGATTAAAAATTATACAAGTTCATAAAAGTGATACAGAAAAATACTTTTGCTCTGCGTCAAACCTTTTAGGAAATGTTGAAAAGAAAACTTTTCTAGTTGTGGTTTCCCTTCCCTTGCTCGTTGTTAAACCACCTGCTAGAATTCTGGCAGTTGTTGGCGGAATTTTGAGGTTGAACTGCAGCGCTGCTGGTTATCCCCAACCAGTCGTAACCTGGAAAAAACAAGGAGGTCAACTACCAGCTGGAAGGAGCCAGCAGATCAGCGGCTCATTAGTTATTAGAGGCCTTCAAATGAGTGATGCAGGAAACTACATTTGTGTTGCAACAAGTGCAGGAGTGTTTAGCGTGGAGACAATAACCTACGCAGTTGTTCGACAGCAAAGTAAGCTAACGATAAAGACGCTATTTAGAGCGGTTTTCAACTGAAGACTGTAGAAAGTAATTTCGCGTTTGGTTTGATTTTGGTTTCATGCACTTTATGATTACATGCAAAGTTCGCGCTATCTTTTTTCAACCAATAGGAAGCAGTCAAAATCAATCGTGTCTTGCTCGCACGCGTTTTCCCGCACTGGATACCAGTTACACGTATTTGCTTCAAAATCTGATTGGTTCATTGTACATGAAATTGTGCGGTCCTGACTTAGAACCCACAAACCTCTAGTTCATAGTCGGATACAAATTCCATCTGGACAAACTCATGCAGGCAATTTGCACTAAAAACAACTGCATCAAGAGATCGCGCTCGGTCAATTGATTGCGATCGTTAATATATTATGTAGTATTTTTGACCAAAAGCACACTAAAATGTGCACAAATATGCCTCTAAACAAGTGCACTAGTAGGACATACCAAAGTGTTTGCGCAATAAAAAGAGTACACAACGAGACACCTGCTAAAAGCCAAAATTTGAAGAAGGGAGAATGTACATCGCACTAGAAGCAAACAATTGAACCCCCCCCCCTCCCAAAAAAAACCCAATTCCTTATTTTTTGGCTTTAAATGATCTGTTTGTATAATATAATAATAAATATCTCTAATGGAGGTAGCGAGAATCTATGATGGCAAATAGTCGGTCATAAATTTAGAAAACTAAGGACAATGTCGCACTAAAAGCAAGCTTAACCGCTGCTTCAAAGATTTTTCCGCCCAAAATACGCAGTCTCGTTTTTTGGCAAAATGATCTGTTTGTAAATAAATACATAGTGGCATTCCGAGCTGGTTTGAGTGTACTGTGTAATGGTTTATAAGCAGATGAATCCTTTACTTTTGGAGGACTGACTAGAACACATTTTCAGACTGAACATGGAGTAAATATAAAAATAAAGCATCTGGCCTCTTCTTGTTCCCGAAAGTTATTAAAGGAAGGTTATTCGGGAAGGTTTTTAAAAAGTTCATATTCTACTAAACACTAGGGAGCCCGGGCTCGATTAACGAAGCCCTGTTAAGTAAAGTAAGTATTCCAATTATTGCTTTTTTTGCAATAGCCTATTGTTGTGGCAATATTGACTATTGTTCAGAAAAATTACTTGAGATACATCTTAACTTGGGAGAGCTGCTTGAATCCAGCCCTGATCTCCACTTTTAAAAACTTTGTTTTTCTTGACAGTCTAGCCACCTCTCTTGTCCATTCGTAACGATTTGCAACCGTTAATTTTAATTTAGCCATTGCCGAACTTTACCATTTTTCTTTTTTGTTTTACTCTCACCTGTTATTTAGCTGTGCTGGGTGCGTCAACTATTCTTAGCAGCCTCGACAGCAAGTACCGGGACCAACTGAATTCGTATTTGGCGCCAATCCTCCAGAGTTCATCCCGCAGTAGGTTTGTGAAGTGTTGGCCTGCTAAGACAGATGGCTGGGCAGCATCTACATTTCACAGCAACTGTGATGGAAAGGGTCCAACTGTGACTATAATAAAAGTCGGCAGTTACATATTTGGTGGATATACTGACGTGTCTTGGTCCTCAAGTAAGTATCATTTTATGGCAGCATGTATCTCACTCTTTTTATTGTATAATTATTAAATTGCAAACGATGGATGAGTCAATCGGGTTCATAGATTCGCACTAGTCTTCCACAAACCTTTACCGAGATTTATTTTTATAAGGTACCTTTGTAGTATCTCTGTGTTGATTTCACTTAAAAAGAGAGACATCTAATTAAAGAACTGGGAACTGGAGAATCCATACTGATGACGTAAAATTATCCCATAAACTACGCAATCGAACATCATCGTTACGTACTTGTTAGCGTGTCTTGATAAGAGGTGGACATGCGCAGTCCTGTCCTTAGAGTAATGTGTGCATACAAGCAGGCTCACGTTTTCAGTCCTTATACGGTCGGACTAACAAGAACAAACCTTACACTAACACTCTCTCGTTCTCCCAGTCTGGAACGATGGCAGTCGTTTTTCTGTCTCTCGGTGGTGAAGCGAAAGTGCAAAGTGAATAGTCCAGAATAGCAAGGAAGTACGAACTCATTCTCACAATAAGCCGTTATTCTGATTCTAGATAACTAGTTCTATTAAATAGGACAATTTCACTATGACGTTAATTGACTACAACTACCAGAAACCCTCAGGTTTTTGTTTTCTTATGCTTATTTAGAGCTATTGTTCTTTGCTCTCCACGGAGATTCCAAAATTTGAATTTGAAAACGAAAACGAAATGAATTCTGGTAGTTGTGGTCAGATGACACCATCATGAAAATGGCCATTTGGCTGCTCAGAGTTCCTCTGTCGGCTATCACTGGGATATTTAAGTCATCTAGCAGAATCTGAGCACGAAATTCCAATTTCCTCAAAGAATCAAACCGAATGATATCAAGCAAGTCTTGGAAAAACCAGATGGCGAGTGAAGCTGGTGGAGATCGTAACGGGAAGTAAAAAACTGTACGTCATCAAAAGCAATACTGAAATATTACACAATCACTCTCAAAGAAATTTAAATCTTAATGGGTGTCTTATACGTTGTTTTGGTTATTTTTCAATTTGGCAATTCTACAATTACGTTAACATATCATTTCTTTCTTGCTTGTCTTCCTCTAGATGTTTGCAATTCTCGTGCATATGGTTCATCCAGTAAAGCGTTTCTCTACTCACTGTATAACATCAATGGCTACGCTCCTGTTAAGCTACAGATCAAGTCAGGGCAAACGAGATACGCCACATTGAATTGTCGTGGTTATGGACCGATATTTGGTTCTGGAAACGACGTCCAAATATCAGACAATGCTGCGAGATACCGTTCTCTCACCCATTGTGGCCACTCTTACCCCCTCCCCCCAGGGTATTTTTCATCTGGTTCTTCCTGTACATTTTATGCAGGAAGATACCAGTTCACTGCCACTGATATTGAAGTATTCTACGAAACAACTACTTAGGACAAAAAAGCAATATACTATGGTTCCGATGGACCCTTAGGTTTTCCGGCAGGCCTAATAAACTCCACTTTTCGCAAGTATTAGCTCTCTCAAGCCAGTCTCTCCGCAAGTATTTCTTTTACACCTTGACAGATTTTACAAGGTCGGGAGAAATCGACTTTACCTAATTCCTTTTTCAGTTTTACCAAAAGCCGACATATATTTTAGTCTAAAGTGGTTTAGAATCGAGTTAAATTTAACGACCTCACCTGACACATTTATATGTTTCATCTGTCGGTTAAGAATGCTTTTTTTTCAGCTGGCAGCTATTAGCTTAGTCATTTTTCGGCGATTTTGTTTGTTTGACAACTATGAGTGACTAAACTTGTTCGTAAATAGTATCAAACAACTTCATAAAAAAGAGCATCTTAAAAAGTTGTGCTCATCAGTTTATGAATGGCCACGTCAAACATTTCGATTCCATCCACGCAATCAAGACATGGAAACACCTTTCCTTTTCAATACATTATGAAAAATACCTAATAAAGGTATCTAACGAATCTGACGTCTGAGAACAACTTTTTAAGTTATAATAAATTGCGCCAAAAGAGAGTTCGGCGTTCTCAACTTAAGGCGTTCGTTAGTAGTAACACTTCAACATTTTTAAAATTTCGTGACAATAGCTAGAAACGCCTTGTACAGCATAATGTGGAACGGTACTGTTCAGTAGCTTTCCGTTTCAAATCACCAATGTATGTACCGTTCTTCATTTTAGCATTTCCCTCATCAAAATGTTCCCATTTTTTTCTGGGGGGGAGGGGGGGAATGTTTCAGTTTAGACTTACGCAAATTTAATACAGTCAACTCTCTCATAGCGACCACTTCTCGTAAGCGACCACCTCCGGTAAGCGACCACTTCGTAAACAACCGTTTTGTTTCTCAGTTATACCGTTTCAAGAGCTCTCTCGTAAGCGACCACCACTCAAATTTCTTAAGAGACCGCGACTACATTTTGATATATTTTTTCGTTTTCTGTTTCCGGTAAGCGATCACCCAACATAATCACGTACGATCGTTAATAAATCATTACTCAAAAGTTACAAAAGTTCAATTTTTAATAAGTCTACCCTGGACTGCTGACAGATAATAATACAGGGAGAGAAGATGGCTATAATTAAATCTGTAGGTAAAAGGGAATGGTTACAGTGATCTGTTCCAATATGTTATACAAAGTTTCGTCAAAAGAATGAATAGAAATAAAAAACTCAAATAAATTAGTTTCTGTTGATCTTTCCCGTAAGGGACCACTTTGTCGTGCCCCAAGGGTGGTCGCTTACGAGAGAGTTGACTGTAATGTGATTCTGCTTTTTAAACGTAGCTTAGACATCTACCGTTCAGGTTAATGTTTCTGGTCCTATTATTTACAATTTGTACCCAACTATCAATAATTCTTTAATTTGAGTAAAAAAGGGGAAGTTCAAAAAGAAAACAAAGGGTAGTCGTGGTAGAATAGATTAAGTTGCAGCTTACCGGAATGCAAGTAAAAGGACACTTAAAATTAAAAATTAATGAGTTCACTGATAGTGAAGTTTGTATGGCCCTTTCCAATATGTGGCCAATACTTAAACTGTCCGGAATTAGGCTATCTTAGAATTAAGAGTTTTAAATTGTTTATCAGCCTTCTTGAATATATAGGGTCACTGGACATTTGAATGGTCGGCTTTTTATTTCCGCCATTTGACACAAGAAATATTTTGATAGCTGTTACAGTAAAACCCCCAAGTAAGAACCTGAATTTTAAGAACCTGTTAGGCTAAAATTTCCAATCTAGACACCCTTTAAATTAGAACCTGTAAAGCCTTAAATCTAAATTAGGTTCTTAACATTCTATAAAATTATTTTCCTCCGACCACTATACTATTTTGTCATTAAAAAAAAATAAGAATCTGTTTAAGAACGTATATAGCCTACATTTCCGTATCAAGCACCATTTATGGAAGAACTTTTTGGGGCTAACTTGGAAGAATGCAGGTTCTTACTCGCGGATTTTTACTGTTTTCCTTTTCGAGTAATCTCGCTAATCAAGGTAAATAGAGATCTCTTTTAGATCAGTTCAAGTTTCTCGCATCCCTATAATTTTACAGTGAAGGAAAAAAATTGCACTTGGCTTATCATCGTGCAGATGAGCTTAATTTAGGAAGCTTTCGGAGAACTGTTCTTTGTTAGAATAGCTGCGACAGGATCCCGCTCTCGCACCCCAAATTCCTGTCTCCCGTTAGACTTCAATTGGAGAGCTTTCTTGCAGGCTACTTTCGGAATAAATAAGTGCCCCTGTATTGAACTCAAAATTCAACGATACACCAGAACAAACTATAGACACGCAAACAAGTTTTGTTTGAAAAGAAGGAACTAGCAAACTAGTTTTGCCTTCGAACAGGAAACGGTTTTGTCCCATACAAATCTTTATTATTCCGCAATAACGCAACTGTTATCATGACGGGTACAAATCAGTGTTGTGCCGCTAGAACTAAATACACAAATGAAGGATAAGAGAATTTAGTCTGTAGTGTGAGGGTAAAAGTGCTTAAGTGAACCCATGAATCACCCACAGACTTAGCCCTAGTGAGGAGATGGGAGATCGCACGAGGATTCTCGCCGAGGTCGGAGACTGCTTTTGATTTCTTTGCTTCACGGCGATATTCCATTTCCTTACTAAGGCTAATGCTCATGCGATCGGTGGGAAATTCATGGGTTCACTTTAGAACTTTAACTTACACTAAACTAAAGACATTGTTCTCTGATCCATCATTTGTGTCCTTAGTGCTAGCGGCGCAACATTCATTTGTACCCTTCACAATCACATTGTCGCAGCCAGTACCACCATACTCACACACGACTAGCTCACTTGGTAGAGCGACGGACGGTACGATTCCCGCCGAAGCCGGAGAGGTTTTTTTGTGCCTTGTTGGAAATTTCAACAAGAAAATTAACGATAATAAAATAACATGACGTTTCGACGACTTCATATCGTCATTGTCAAATGAGTAAAAATGGAAATACCGGAAACGCATATTTATAGGTATTGAAAGTGAGAAAATAAATTAGCATGAAAGCATTCAGGTAAAGAGTTTCGCGCGAATGGAATCCGCTTGCGTGTTCAGTTTCGGTCTTTTGTTCTTGATCCACAGCATTTCGTAGACCAAACATTCAAATTTGTCACGGCATTTCTTTATGACCTTAAAGTTCTTAATTAGGTTGTTCGGTGTTAAACCATGCGCGTCTCTGAGGTGTTTTCCGATC
>NW_028145600.1:342500-510000 GCF_977016875.1 Pavona decussata
GACATTTCCATTTTTATCGATTAGGAATCTGGCTTAACGACTGGCGATTATTTGCGTCTTTCATCAGTAACAAGGACAAAATAATAAATTAAATAACAATAGTTTTTAATACTCAAATCTTACCTTGGCGACAGTGGACGCACAGTACACAGGTATCAACAGGCAAAGTGGAAACAAAACGGCGGGAATTGTTCCTTTCATATCGGAGACAGGAGTAGTTCGCCACATTTGCGAAGCAAAGTGGTGTAATACAACTGAGGATCGAATGTTTTTCAATTCAATTGGTTGTGTGTCTAGGCCGCTACCTTGGCGATAAAGATATATCGCTTTTTGCAACGCTCTATGGTGTTTAATATTGACAATAGCAACATCGTATTTGTAAACATTTCAGCGGCTTTACGTCAAGACAAACTAGAGGTAGCTTTGATGGGCATCATAGAAACTTGAGCAAAAACGAAGTTGCTTTTCCATCTCGTTCTTCGTTCTAATTTGTGAACATGGAATAAACGTTTAAAAGTTTATGCCTCGCTAAAATTTACTGACCAAAACTTTTCTGTACTAGTCGATTGAGTGAGTGGTGGAAAGCTACGGCGATAAATATGTACGAGATCCGAGTAATTAGTAGAAGAACAGTTGTGTTTCAGCCCTGCAACATTGATTTCATGTAACGCGCTTGAAGTCTTCAAATTAAGGTGTCCGGTAATGAAATCCGTTTCACAGTTTCCTTGTAGTCTTGAATAGCAAAAGTTATTCAGTAGTGTAATAAACTAAGCAGAATTATTTTACTGATTTCGCTGTCTTGCGAAAATTGTCAAATTTTCTACGATATATCCTTACGTCTTTGAAAATACAGAATAGCAAATTTTTGCATTAGAAACATGATGATATTGTTTCGGACTTTCCACAGGCGCACCCAGCGATTCATTCAGTGCCATATGTGTTCTAAAGGTCTCAGTAGCCATAGAAATTAAGATTTAGTCTTAAAGTCTGAAGTTTTCTTCAGCGAAATGTCAGGTCAAAATTTCCCAAGCACGGTGAAATAATTCCCTTTGTTTTCAAAGCAGCAAATATGTCGTTAAAAAGTGCGAAAATAAGGTCAGCTAGTATTTTGGTAAAGCCAACAACAGCTAGTAAATTCCGGGAATTAATGGCTCCGTTCTCTGAAGCGTTTTGCAACTTAAAATTTTCAGCGAAAGCATCTGAACAGATCAAACTATATAAGGCGGCTTACACAAATATGTCTTTGAAATGACACAAGACGATCTGGGAATACATGTACAGGAGACAACATTTTCAGTATTTTGCTTAGATGTTCTCGTTGGGTGTCCGTGTTTCCAGCACAATTTTTCTTTTGCTTCGTAGCGGATGAGTTCTTCAGCATGCAGCGAGTAAACTGCACCTTCGCGGCAGTCTAATTTCTCGATAAGGATTTCTATAGTCCGATGAAAGCGACGTACTTGTGATGTGTTTGGATTAAAAACGTCATAAAATCTGCATTGAAATAATTGGAATAAGGTTATATTTTATTTCTAGTTATTTTGCTTAAGCACAATCAACACATTGCAGGAGCAGTCAAACGGTTCATTGCGGTGGATATCTGTTGGGATGACCTCAATTGCCTCAGAAATTCGGATTAAGTCGGAAATTAAAGAAAAGCTGAAGTTGTCTTCGACAAAATGTCAGCACCAAACGTTTCGTTTCGTCTGAATACCTATAGAGTGTGTGCACGACGGCCATGTTGGAGGACCAAAACAATACGATGATTTTCCTTTGGGAAGTATATTCTATTTTTATGCAAACATCTTCTATTGTTTTAGTCCCCCAACATGGCCGCCGTGCACACACTCTATTGGAAAGGTCTTAGCTTAACCAACGCAGAAGTTCTTATTAAATTTCAATGAGGTTTCTCTATGGATATGTCACCTCAGACTTTCGATACACTGGAAAAAATTGTTTTCGTTTTGCAAAGGCAAACATGTCAACCTATATAATAAGGCCAGCTGACATTTTCGGAAAGCTGACTACAGCTCGAAAATTATTAGAGGAATAGTTTCCGTTCAATTTCTGTGACTTGAAGTATTTTCTCAGTTTCACATATTCTCGCCAGATGCCACTTTTTGTTACTGTTCCTACAAGATTACAGTTTTTATTATTTATAAAATTACATGGCTTATTCTTATGCTACGACAGGGTAAACATTTTGCAAAAGAAGGCGACTGGTACATTTACCAATAATTCTTAGTGTACGAAAACCCTAAAAACGCTCATAAAAACGCACAGAAAAGTTCTAAAAACTACAAACCTAGCATACACAATGTTGTTAGTACAGGGAAAAATTCCGCAAAATATTTGCGTTTCTTTGTGCCTATCGGCTGCGTTAGGCTCGCAAAAAATAGCTGAATAACATAAAATGGACGGCCACCATCTTTTCACGTACTTTGGGTTATACCGTTCGACGCTCATCACACACAGAAGATCACCGACAGAAGAGTTCCCCAGCTCGGGAAAATAAAAACGGATCTCGCCTGATCAAGATTGAATAACACGAAGAAAATATTGCTAATTAAGCATTGATACAATCGATATTCTGTAGAATTTACAAACACTGAGTCAACTTAGAGCGAATTAAATTTTGCACGTTAAACCTTCCACCGACTCGTTCAACGAAAAGCGTCCTAGCCACTAAATTGAGCATAGAGCGATCATGATTTTAGATATCAGTGTTAACTTTTTTTTTTAATGCCTTTCTGTTCCAAAACCATCGTTGTACGAATTTTGGAAATACTCTGTCAACTGAATCTTTTTGCGATCTTGTGGATTTTGATGTTATAATTTAATGCACTTTGGCGTTTCGAATCAGGAAGACGCTTCTGTTTTTGGTAGGAATTTAATTCAACCGTTGGCCAGCAAGCTGGCATACAACTTTGAAAATTATCTGAACCAATTAGGAAAAAAATCAGAGAACACTTGAATGACTGATTTGTGCAGTAACCGTATCAAAGCAACCTGAAGGGTAAAAATATATCCGAACGAACTACTTCCTGCATTCTTTGCATTTGACTTCCCAGTGGTCGTGTTTCAAAAGAAAATTGACGTTTAAGTAAATATAGACACAAGCGCTTTTCCGTCCCTAATTGAAGCTTAAAATTAAGTGGTTACATAAATTGATGCGCGGAAATAGAACTTTTTCGGTCGGGGAATTTCCTAGTTTTGCGACCAGTAAACAAAAATTAGAATCCCTTAAAAAAATTCTTGACTTGCATTCCCGCATTCTTGGATTTTCATGCATCTCCAGTTATTGAACTTTAAACGAGAGATTGTTAATTTCAGCTATTGTTACTACTATTACTGAGTCAGATCGTGACTTACCTTTGTCAAGTACGTATTCCAACATCGTCTGAAGGCATCGAGAGAAAGGGTAAGGCAAAAACTAGGCCGAAAAATTACATCTTTTTTTTTTCGATCGCAACGAACTGAAAAAATTACAAAATTAACACAAGTTTAAGCACAGTCCTTTTTCGGATTTTTGGCTGACAAACCACCGTGGAAAGTGGCCGTTTTGAATTACCGGTTAAGCGAACTTTTTCCTGTTTGTAAATATTAATTAGAGAATTGAGGTTTTGATTGCCTGTTATCAAGAGAAAATACAGTTTACTTTAATTTCGGAGGCGTGCGAGGTTACTTCCACCTCTCTTCAGTCAGCATCCTGTATTGCGACGACTGGACTGGACTACAGGCGGACTGGACTGGACTGGACTTGTAAAACGAAGACTCGTTTCCTGTAAAACGACGACTTGCACTTGTAAAACATGGACTTGTAAAACGAGGACTTGTAAAACGTAGATTTGTAAAACGAGGAATTGTCAAGGGAGGACTTATAAAACGTACATTTGTTAGACGCAGACTTGTAAAACGCAACAAAATATTTCTCTTTGTTTAAGCGATAATCTCTCATTCAAAGGGCTTCTTAACTGACCCGGTAATCAAATGTATCATGATTCCTAACAGCAACATGTACAGTTATCTCGCCCTATAGAACCATTACTTTAACCAAATGTTGTTGAATTTAAATCAATAAAAATTAATTTTGTTGAATCGAATCTTCAAATACGGAAGTTTATTTGGCCTCTTAAAATATGTCTTAAAATATTTCTGTTTTTCAACCTTTTCTTCCATTGAGGAGCTTGTAACTTTAAATTTCAACAGCTTTCCTTTCCAGCCACAAAAATTGATTAATGTACTGGGGCATATAAATATAAATAGACGGATTAAAAGTACTTGACGATCAATTACCTTACAACAGGAAACGGAAACGGATCTGTTGACCTTTGATCAAAGATTCGCGCCAGTATTCGGAATAAATTTGTATTGTGATTGTCGCCCGAAGATGGTGACTTGTTTCAAGCATCCATCTCCCTCGCGATAAAATGCCAAGACCTCCTCTAAAATTTCCTGAATTCGAAAGGAAAGAAGAACGGAAAGAAGCAGAGCTCGGATGTGGATTGTTTGGTTCTGTCAGGTTTATCTGGTAAGGTACGAAAAAGAAAACCGAAATGTTGTTATAAAGAAAATGAAAGGGGAGTCGATCGGCCGAAGCAAAATATTGATTTCTCAGCAGGAATCCGGGAACTTAAACACAGTAAAGGGTCACAGAAATGTTTCCGACTTCTTAAGATTCTGCCAAGACTCGTACGCCATAATGATGGAGTATTCGTATTTTGACTTGAGTCCTTTTTGAGTAGACAAAAAAGTGACTTGACTTGAAAATTTTGTCAATTCCATTGATGCTGAGTTCGATTTCACGTTTCATTCCCGGATGTCTTGTTGTTATGTTCAAGAGATGTAGCGACTGGAATGGGGAATCTGCTGCATGAACACAACATCGCAACAAAGAGCTGAAGCCGGGGAACATGAAGCTACTACGGCCACGGCAACGAGAACGTCACCATAACAGTACAATAAGATTAAATGAGAAAAACAAAGACTCTGTACCTACGTTATAAATTTTGGTACATTTCTTCACCATGCTTGGCCAAACAACAACGTGAAATGACCAAATTCAAGCTTTCGTGGAAAACTTGAGTATACGACGGTACATTTTAATTCATTCTCTGTCTCAATTTGAAGGCCGTTTCCACCTGGGGTCAATTCAGTAAAACTTTTACACTTGTAATCTACAAGTCGGACCATTGTATTTACAAGCGCAACCGGAGACTAGTTTAATAAAAATCGGTACAAGTCCAGGTTACAACTGTCCGACTTGTAATTACAGGTGTAGCGCTACACGTGTAAAGTATGGTAAGAATCTAATTTAATGAAACTTTTACAAGAGTCCGACTTGTATTTTTACAAGAGTTCAACTTGTAAATCACAAGTGCAAAATACAAGTCGCTTGTCACTTGTAAACACATCAGAAAAACAAATTGTGGTGTAAAAACATGTCGTCTTCGAGAGAAAAGGAACTCGACGAGCTGCTGAGATGTCAGATAATCCGTCCACCTAGGAAGCTTGAGGAAAAACGGCTGTTTGAGGTCCAAAAAGCCAAGGGAATTTTGAGAGAAGTTTCGTCTCCCTGTCGACGCCTTCGGCCATCTTTTGGAATTAACAGCCCCGCGTTTGGAACGGAACAAGATGCAACCGAGCACTAACGGCAAGACAGCAACGTTTAGTATTTCTCCGAATCCTTGGTACAAATTCCTTCTATCACGTAATGCACTCTTGTCATGGTATCTCCATATCAACAGTATGGAATATCATTCATCGCGTTCTACGGCGCTCTTAAGAAAAGGTTCTATGCTCTACAGAGGAGAATGAGAGTGAGAAACATGAAAAGGGCTGCCAAGCTTATCAAGTGTGCTGTTATACTGCTCAATCTCTGCATTCTGTTTAGTGATAACGGTGATGATCCTCTTGACGATGCAGATCTCGACATTGAGGACGATGAGCTAGATATCGACAACAGAGGAACAAGAGGACAGACAACAGCAGTTGCAGCAGCACTTCCTATGAGTGCGCAAAATAATACCAATGACACTTCAAAACTTAAACTGTTTCAATATCATGAAAAGAGAACAGTCCACAACGAAGAACGCCATATTTTTTGGAAGGGCCAATTTAATATGTCATTTGTTACTGATGACGATATTCATTACATGTATTTTGCAAAAAGTGCACATCTACCTTACTAGGAAAAGAAAAAGAAACTGTAGGTCACAATTATGCTAGTTTAATTGGTAACCATGGTCTTATTTTAAAGATAAGTGCAAAAACCGTTCACAGGTTGCAATTTACAGTTTTTTCACTCAATATTCAAAGTATTATAATATAAATGTAATAAGTTCAGCAACTGTCCAAACGATTACTGATATCGTCTTGTTAAATGCCATTTTGGACGCTGTTTAATAAAACTATTTAATTGTCAAGATCTTTTCTGAGCCTTTTTATGTACAATTTCAGCTCGATATTTTCCAGTTGGAGTTTTCTCTTTCTAAGGCGCAGTATGTCGTCTTCTAGATCTTTTGCCTTGTTATGTGCAGTTGATGATATCCCCTTGGCCTTTCTAACTGATGGCAGAGCCTCACCTCTGATTTTTCTTGGCCTTTTGTTTTTAAGATTGCCGACTTGGGTAGCATTTTTGGTGAGCCGCCCCTGCCATTGCCAGTTTCAGCGGTAGAAACTTGCACTTCACTGACGCGTCTTGTTTTGCCTTCTTCGTCACTGTCGACGAAAATGGCGCTAAAACTATCATTTTGTGGTCCCTCACAAGCTGGGCTAAAAGCAACTATTGTTGCTTGCATAACATGCTCAACAATGGTCACAAGAAGGCCAACATTATGACATAAGCATAATGTGATTTTATCTCGAGGCCCGTGATAGTTAATTTAGGTGTGCCGTTGCATGGGGCAAGGAGCGTTGTCAATCATAGAACTTAAGCCAATGAAACGAGGTCATATCTAATAACACCGAGGTTATAGGCAAGATCAATTTATCTCGTGGTCCTTCTCGCCTTCATTCCCATCGTGTTAACATCCGAACGCAGATCTCCGGTACTGTAGAAGAATTATTTTTTCAGGCAAGTTAAACATTTTTCTTTTTCTTCGTTTTTTCTTTTCTACCGTGTTTCTTTTGTACCGTTTGACCTCAGCTGCGCAGGTTTTTTCGGGCAATAGTTGGGACATGTCTAACTCCATCCCCCGTGTATTGATTCTCGGACATTCCTTTATTAAGCGCTTAAAGCAGTTCGTCCGGAATAATTCCAACGATTTTGATCTTGACTTTCAAATCTCTTTGCCTGTCCTAATACGTTGGCATGGAGTTGGGGGTAGAACAGTCGAAAAGACGTTAAAATTCGACACACATGTCCTTCATTCCTTTCGCCCTGATGTCGTCATTCTCCAACTAGGCAGTAATGACCTCGTTACTCTTTCGCCTTTACGTGTTGGTTCAGCAATCGATGAGTTTGTCCATTTCCTACACGATTCATGCGGGGTGCAGTTGGTGTGCGTGTGCCAGACTATTCGCCGATTCTCAGCTGAGGCTTTTAACACAAAGGTCGGCATGTTAACACGATACCTAAGGGTTGTGTTAGATCCTATACCATATGCCATGTTTTGGGGCCATAGAGGGTTTTGGCAGGCGAAAGACAATTTTTATACACCCGATGGCGTTCATTTGAACTCTAGGGGACAGCGTAAGCTATATCGTAGTCTCAGAGGGGCAGTCCTGCGATCTTTGCGCCTTTTGCCAAGTTCTCCCTCCTCGGAAGGAGTTTGTTAATTTGCTTCATTCTGATACAGATCTTTACATGTTTTGCCAGCTCTCAGTTGTGCCCTATGCCGAGCCTTTGATGTTTTATTGACACGTTCACCTATTGTTTGTGTCGGCCTTATATATTTGCTGTAAGCCATCGCCCCTTTTTGGGCGCGGCTACGTTTGACTCAGCTACAAAGCTGTTTGATTGCACGACTTGTTATACAGTCGTATGTATGTACGTATGTACTCCTTTTTGGCTGTACACGTATAATTATTTTACTGGCTCTGGCTCAATGTTAGGTACTGGCAGTTACCGCATGAGTGTACAATCCTTTCCGACCGCTCAGTTTTTGGGTGTGTCCTTTGCGCTCGGTATTCTGCCTTTGCCTTAGGCACTGTAGTACTTCTGGCGCTAAATGATCTGATAATTTTTTCGTTCATTTCCGTCGCTATGAAGCGCATTATTTCCAGCGCTGTCCCTCTGCGGTTTACGTTGTTATTTTTATTTTATCGTAATCTAGTTTCTTATCTAAGAAATTTTATTGATAAGCCATGCCACCCAAGAAGCGTGCACATTCCGATCAGTCCAACACGCGAAGGAGAACGAAACGCACGCGAGGCTCCGACCTTTCTGAAGTTTCTCCAGACGACGCTGTTGCTTCTCAAAACCAGAGCAACCATCACAACCAGAACTTGATCTCAGTTGATCTGCAAACGCTATCCACCTCCATCTCGACGACCATTTCCCAGGCGATACAACAGGCGTTGGGACCCAGGGGCACCCGCAGCTTGACTCAAGACCTCAGAGCATCTTCAATTCCTCCTGTTGAAAATGATGGGGAACGTTCCGCCAGTGAGGCCATTCAAGGGGATATCACAGCTATAACACAAGGTACTCAGCCTCAGAGTTCCCCTCGGCAGCCATTTTCAAGCATAGCCATAGCTCTCGGCTCTAGAGTCAACCCAAAACTCAAAGCAAAAATTTGGGGTAACGAATATGTTGATTTTGGCGGGTTGCTTTCGTTGTCCCCAAATACCGATCGTTATTCCCTGTCCCTAACTCCCTCAAGTACGTCGTCTACTCAGCCCCAGTTGACACTAGAACCTAGCCAGCCACCTAAGAAGATTCATAACCTCAGTCAGTGGTTGTCAGCTTTTAATACTTTTGTCGCTATTTATGTCGAGAAATTTCGTACTGAGGCTCCTAAGTTAATGAAATACTGCGAGGTCGTGAGGGACATTGCGTCCAAACCAGGTGACTGGTCATTTTATGACGAACAGTTTCGTTACATAAGACAGTCAGCTCCCGACCAATACCCTTGGGATACTATTCATTGGGAACTATGGCTAAGGGCAGTGACAAATTTTCGTGCTCGACCGCAGGTTCCCTCTGATAAGGTCTCCACGCGCTCTCGGAACCGCCAGTCGTTTCCGAAGGGAACTTGTTGGGCATTTCACGCCGGGCGATTCTGTGGTGGGTGCCGCTACGACCACGTTTGTTTCAAATGTGGTTCACCCCACCCCTCAAGTCAATGTTCATCCCCTAGTTCACAACGCGCCCCCCCTGCCAGCCCCGGAGCCAAACAAGCCCATCCCCCTACTCAGCAGTCCGGTTACCCCCGTAAGGGTGGAAAGGCTTGATTTTCTTTTGCAGGGTTATGCTCCAGCTTTAAAACAGTATTTGATTGATGGCTTTTCTTTTGGTTTTCGAATTAAGTTTATGGGGGAAAGGCGCCCTTTCGAATCCCCTAATATGAAGAGTGCACAAGAGCAACCCCACGTTGTTACCGCTAAACTAGAAAAGGAGCTCGAAGCGGGCAGAATAGCCGGCCCGTTTTCTTCACCTCCTTTTCCGAATTTACGCTGTTCTCCCTTAGGCATCGTTCCCAAAAAGGATCCCTCTGAATTTCGCTTAATTCATCATTTGTCGTATCCTAAGGGTTCATCTGTTAACGATTACATTCCTGAAGAATTCTCATCAGTTCACTATGCGTCTATTAGTGATGCCATATCTGTCATCAAGAAGTTAGGAGCTGGCTGTTTTATGGCTAAGACCGATATTAAATCTGCATTTCGCATCATCCCGGTTCACCCTAAGGATCATGCTCTATTAGGCATGAAATGGGCTAACCAGTATTATTTTGATCGCGCTCTGCCAATGGGATGTAGTTCCAGCTGTGCGATTTTCGAAGCTTTTAGCTCAGCTCTCGAGTGGCTATCTAAAGATTTGTTCAATGCCTCAGGTGTTGTGCACATTTTGGATGACTTTCTCTTCATTGCCCCTACGAAGGAAAAATGTCAATCCGATCTTGACAATTTCCTTCGCATGTGTAGCTATCTCCACAGGCTAACCAAGCGCACTATTAGTAATCACGGACGTGACTCTTGCTGATAAGCGGTGTTGTGTTACAAGTATTTCGAAATATTCGATCTATAAGGGTTTGTATGGGAACTCAACGGTTTTGCTTCGAAAATTCATAAAAGTGTATATTTTGCAAATAAAATCAACTTACCCTTTTCCCTTGTGTATTACTTGGCGTTTGCTGGCTCCTCAGGTCGATCTGGTGCGATTTCAGCGAGTTATCGTCATTTTAGTTTTCACTGCCGATACTGTCCAACAGTATCGGCAGTGAAAACTAAAATGACGATAACTCGCTGAAATCGCACCAGATCGACCTGAGGAGCCAGCAAACGCCAAGTAATACACAAGGGAAAAGGGTAAGTTGATTTTATTTGCAAAATATACACTTTTATGAATTTTCGAAGCAAAACCGTTGAGTTCCCATACAAACCCTTATAGATCGAATATTTCGAAATACTTGTAACACAACACCGCTTATCAGCAAGAGTCACGTCCGTGATTACTAATAGTGCGCTTGGTTAGCCTGTGGGAAGATAAGCTTCAAAAATGCCAGCTGCTACTACATCATTTTTATATGAGGCGTAAAGTAACGCTTCGAGAGCTTCAGTCTTTACTAGGCCTTTTGAATTTTACCTGCTTGGTTGTCATCCCCGGCCGCGCTTTTCTTCGCCGAATGATCAATCTTACCAGGGGCATCCAGCGCCCTCATCACCGTATTCGCTTGACTAAGGAAACGAAATTTGACATTCAGGTTTGGCTTTCTTTCCTACAAAACTTTAATGGTAAGACCTTTTTCTATATTGAGTTATGGGAGGTCTCGAATCCTTTCGAGTTATTTACTGACGCCGCCGGCTCGAAGGGCTATGGCGCTATCTTTGGTAAGCATTGGTTCTTCGGCGCGTGGCCTGAAACATGGAAGCATTTTAATATCACCTTTTTAGAATTCTTCCCGATTGTTATCGCTCTGCGCATCTGGGGGCCTTTGATGGCCAACAGATGTGTCATTTTTAACACCGATAATGCTACTTTGGTTGACATCATTAATCATCACACTTCTAAACACAACTTGGTGATGATATTGGTCCGTGACCTGGTGTTAACCTCTTTGCGACACAACATAATGTTTCGAGCTAGGCATATTCAAGGTGTTCACAATACTCCCGCCGATTACATTTCCCGGTTTCAGGTCGACAAGTTCAAGGTATTGTGTCCGGGGGTGGACGAATTTCCGACGGCTGTGCCCGAGAGCCTTCTGCCGGAGAGTTGGTCACTAACCTGAGTGCTCTGCTTGAGTCCTCCTTATCTTCTGCTACTCGGAAAATGTATCAGAGAACGTGGGCAGTCTTTACCGAGTTTTACACACACTATTTTAATTCAGCTCCCCCTTCGCTCCCCCTGACCTGCGCTTCCTTGGCCCTTTTCATTTCCTATCTTAACGCCCCAAAATTGGCACCCGCAACCGTAACGTCTTATCTCTCCGCTATTAGTTATGTACACAAAATAGCCGGTGTACACGATCCTACCAAAACATTCGTCATTCAAAAACTTATGAGGGCTATCAGTCGCTCGAAGTCGGCTGATATTAGGCTGCCCATTACACGATCTGTTCTCCATCAACTGGTCCGCTCATTGCAGCATACCAACTCTTCGGCCTCTCAGCGCACTACGTTTTCCACCATGTTTTTATTCGCTTTTTACGGGTTTTTCCGTGTCGGAGAGCTAGCGACCAAAAGCCTCGATTGTTCTGATAGCGTTGTTCAATACTGCAACGTCAGCTTTCTTACGAGTTCAGCTGACATCCGCAGAGTCAAGATCACACTTGCTCGCTTTAAACATAACACGGACAATCGGCCCCATGATATCATTATTGAACGCGAAGATTCCCTTCCATTCTGCCCGGTAAAATCGCTCCTCGAGTATTGCCGGTTAAGAGGCAATAAGCCCGGGCCACTTTTCCTGCTGTTCTGATGGGAGCCCTATTACTATTACCCATTTCAATTCTGAGCTACGTCGTTGTTTAACTTTTTGTGGGCTCGACACTTCTCGATATAAAAGTCATAGTTTCCGCATAGGGGCCGCTTGTCTTGCAGCTGAGAATGGTTACTCCGACGCTCAAATCCGGGCTCTTGGTCGCTGGAAGTCCGACGCATTCAAGCTCTACATCAGGTCGGGCACTTTACATGCCAACTAACTACTAAGTAATATATTTAGGGTTAAATGGGTCATGGCGTAGTTCAGACATGGGCTGCTACCCTTTCTTATTTCTTGCCTGCGGTGCATTCGCCTTTGCGTTACTTATAAATTCTACGGCTCTCAATTCCTAAATAACGCGGGTAGGCGACTTAGGTCAGTCATGGGCTGCTAATTCGCCGCTTCGGTGCATTCGCCTTTGCGTCGATTATAAATTCTACGGCTTTAAATTCCTACATAACGCGGGTAGGCGACTTAGGTCAGTCATGGGCTGCTAATTCGCCTCCTCGTTTTAGAATAATTTGTTTTTCACGCTCGTCAAGCTGACAATTGTTTACAGATTGCGTCCAGGATGAATTGAGTCAGACATTGGGCTGTCGGTTCATCCTCGGCATTCATTTTTCTTACTGCTTAGCGATTTCGACTAGTAGTATTTGGTTATGTTGTCTTTAATTTTTCCTAGATCTAGATACTGATATGGTTTTCTTAGCTTGCTCCAGACTGCTTCAATTGTTTGTCTCTTTCACGGGCTGTGCCCGCCACCGTTTATATCATTTACACTACTATATCGTTTTCATGTTGAACGTAACGTTGGTCAGTCATGGGCTCGCATCGTTACCGTTCTCTTCGGTTTGTCACCGGTGATATCCAGGCTCTGCTTTTCGTCTTGGTGGGGTTGCCACATTTTTGTGGCGGTGTCCGATATTTAACCCCACCTTTGCTTAAGAGATTGCGTGATGTTTATTATATCGATATTCTTGATGTCGGGTGAAATAAAAGCGTCACTTTGTGGCCAATTTATCCCACATTAGCAGTTATCATTTTATCTCCCGTCAATCTCGTCAGCAAACCAGTGCGACGTCACGCAGAGCTTCGGGTCCCGTTTCAGTAGAGACACGCGGGTTTCGTGATAAAAGGCCAACATTATGACATAAGCATAATGTGATTTTATCTCGAGGCCCGTGATAGTTAATTTAGGTGTGCCGTTGCATGGGGCAAGGAGCGTTGTCAATCATAGAACTTAAGCCAATGAAACGAGGTCATATCTAATAACACCGAGGTTATAGGCAAGATCAATTTATCTCGTGGTCCTTCTCGCCTTCATTCCCATCGTGTTAACATCCGAACGCAGATCTCCGGTACTGTAGAAGAATTATTTTTCCCGCCCCCTCCCCATGCTCCGGCCTTTCTTTGTAGGCTTTTGTTGCCTTTTAATATGACTTGGCTCTTTGCCGATATTTAGCCCCACCTTTGCTTAAGAGATTGCGTGATGTTTATTATATCGATATTCTTGATGTCGGGTGAAATAAAAGCGTCACTTTGTGGCCAATTTATCCCACATTAGCAGTTATCATTTTATCTCCCGTCAATCTCGTCAGCAAACCAGTGCGACGTCACGCAGAGCTTCGGGTCCCGTTTCAGTAGAGACACGCGGGTTTCGTGATAAAATATATATCGGAGAACGAAGGAAGGAGAACCGCATATATATATTAAAAGGACAGAAGAGATATTTAAATTTTGCATTCGAAAAAATACACATGTATTCAAACGGGGTTTACAATTGTAAGGCTACTATGTAATTTACACGTGTATTCTGACTAGGGAGGCACGTGTAAATTCCAGTGTGGAAAATTCTTTTATTGAATCCTTGTATTTACAAGTCGGACTTTACACGTGTAATTACACGTGTAAAAACTACAAATGTAATTTCTTTATTGAATTGACCCCTGTTCTCTTACTGGATAGTTCGGCCACATTGTTCAATGCAAGTTGAACGAATTGGAATAATCGCGAAGTATTCTTTTTGAATATTTTTCGTTGGGTGCCCTCGAACAATGCTCTTTGATTTACAAATTACTGAGGCAAGAAGAATTTCTCTTTAACATGAATTTTCTGTCAATCATAAGAAGAGATTTACCGCGGAAAATATTGCACTTGGAAAAGAGGAAAGAGAATTATGGTCGAGAGGTTACTTCGTGCAGCGCTCAAGATTTCGTTTTTTGCACGCCGCTAAAATTCCTTCACTCTCCACAATCTGATTGACCGAGAGAGGTCGTATTTCCCAGGGAACAAAAAGAAAAACAAAAAAATTAATGGAGACGACTTAAACACAGGTAATAAACAAGTGGAAAATCAGACGAGCTGAAAAAAACCCATCCCACCTGTCATTGTTCCAGAATGGTCAATAGTTGAACACATGGACGACTTAATCAAATACACTTCTTGGCAACAAAACAGTTATAGAACTGAAACGATAGCCTGCAGAAACTATTTAAGATAAAATGTCAAATGCAACTAATTTCTTATTCAGCAAACGCCGCCATTGATTTGACACGGAAAAATATAGGATCTGCCATTCCCATCACTTCGTTGAGGTGAGAACGGCTGCAAGTGTTTACACGCCAGAGACTGCTCTGGCTTCTGTATTTCGTTGTTTATCTGCTGAAAGTTTCCACGGCACCAGTTAGTTACTAGTAGTTAAACTGATTCCATTGATTCCCTTTCCGTGCTGGTTGTTACATTAAGCAAAAGATCATCCCTTCCCTTCACACTCCGCCCCCCTCCCCTCCACCACACACACCCCACCCCGGCGAGCAACAACACTGTTGAGCTCTTGTTTAAACCCTCCTGTACGCATCCCTTTACTGTGGGTCCGAACTCTTCGGTTTTAGCCTGGTTCTGTTTTATATTTCTTGCGAAACAGTGGAATAACTACAGTGCCAGTACCGGTCAGCGGTACTATGAGTTAGCATGCGTTATCTGTTGTTGGCAGCCTGGCGTCCGCCATATTGTTACTGTTACTCGGCCGCTAGTTGTATTCCAGTTTGATTAAAGCCTTACACTAATTGGTCGTGCCTTGGTTTTTGCCTTATCTCCCTAACTGGCGTGGTGGCAGCGGTCGGTTCAACCCAAGCGTCACCTTTTCACCGTACAAAGTCACTTTTAAGCCTCGACCGCATGAACCAAAACAGTGTATCCTTCACTGTGAAAACACGTCCCGGAGTTTTACCTCGTATGTAATGGCGTCTTCTCACCGCGCATCGAAACAGTGGTGCCTTTCCAAGGTGAAAACTATTAATAGCTTCGAGAATTGGAAGCAAAATCTGCTTTACACATTATCATTGGACAGGAACTTCGCTCCCTTCCTAGCCGATGGCGTTCAATGGTTGAAAAAGACCAAAGCCCAACCTCTTCGAGGACTTGAAGCCGATGGTGATTCCATACCTCTTGCTCGACGCCTCACCGCTCGACAAAAAGTCAACTTTCTCAAGCTGATGTTAGGTCAGATTGCGAATTACTGCCCTATCATTTCCCGAAGCACTTTGGTGAAAAATTCAACGTCACTCGAATACATCTGGCAAACTATTCGCCAGCACTTTGGTTTCCAAGCCACCGGCGAACAATTTAACCATCGATTTTTCTGATATACTCCTCGCAGCGGATGAGCGCCCTGAGGATCTGTACCAACGCCTCATGGCTTTTGTGGAAGATTCCTTACTACGTGCTAACGGTTTAACTCACCATGGCGAACATGTTACAGAGGATGAGGAACTAACCCCTACCCTAGAAAACTTTGTCATTCTTACTTCGTTGCGACTCATTCACCCCAGTCTCCCTCGTTTAGTCAAGCAACGTTACGGCACGGAGTTGAGGTCTCGCACCCTTGCCTTAATTAAACCCGAGATCTCTCAGGCACTTAGCTCTCTCCTCGAGGAAATCCAGGCTTCAGATGATCCTAAGATTCTACGTACCGCGGTAGCTGATGATTTTCGTCGCTCCGTCTGGGCGGCAGGAGTGACCCTAAGATCCGCACCAGACGGCCCCGTCAGGACAAGGTCTGTCCCTTATGCAAACAAGTCGGTCGCTCTAACACCAACCATTTCCTCAGTCAGTGTACCTTCCTTCCTGACAACGACAGGCGCTTCATGGTAAAAGCGAGACAGATCGTCGGCATACTGGACGACGAGCAAGACACCACCTACGACCTCGATCCTGATCCACCCTGTCATGAAACCACTTTGCCTACCCCTGACGTTGTTGCCTACCGTGTCCAGACCCGTCAATCTCCTTATATGGATGTCTTTCATGGTCACCGTGTTGTACGTATCACCATTGACAGCGGAGCAACTGGAAATATGATCCGGCACTCCACCGCGAAACGTCTTGGGCGTCCAGTTATATCAAGTGCTCAGTCCGTCCAGCAGGCAGATGGCTCTTCTCAGCTTCAGGTGGTCGGAGAGATGCGGACATCCTTCACCCGCAACAACACAGACTTTACATTCGAGGGACTTGTCGTCGAGGATCTTGACGTCGAAGTGCTTGCCGGTACCCCTTTCATGGAGGCAAACGACGTTGCCGTCCGG
Organism: Pavona decussata; assembly: GCF_977016875.1. Lineage (NCBI taxonomy): Eukaryota > Metazoa > Cnidaria > Anthozoa > Scleractinia > Agariciidae > Pavona > Pavona decussata. The sequence goes on from NW_028145600.1 coordinate 359,169, forward strand.
CCCGCCAAGAGAGAGGTGCTACTTGCCAATGACTCCACCTACACATACGGGTCCCAGGCCCCTCTCAGCCCTCCCACAACCGTCCGCAGAGCCTTTGTTCATCCGTGCTCCTACTCCCTCCAAGACTGTTTGGCCCGGAGATTCTTGGAAGTACAGCTCCCAGATGATGCTCCCCCTGATTCAGAGTATGCACTTGAGCCCTGCACTGATGCACCTAGTTTACGTAATCTCAAGCCTTCTCAGCTGTGGCTGCAACCCGGTGTCGTCTCCAGTGTTGTGCGGGCAATCCGCATACCAAACCTGTCAACCGAACCTCGAACGCTTAAGCGTCACGAACACTTCTGCAAGGTCACCGCTGTCTTCGAACCAAAAGAGGAGCCACCGACAAGTCAGCCTCCTACTCAGCATCCGTTACCTCCCTCTCACGCTAGCCACTCTGCATCCGTCCAGGTAGACCCAGACCGCATTCTCCCTGAGGCTGTAAGAGCCAACTTCCAATCTCTGCTCAGTGAGTACGACTCCGTATTTGACCCTCAGTTCCCGTGTTACAATGGATCCGCAGGTCCTTACCAAGCAAAAGTCAACATGGGTCCTGTCGAGCCCCCACAGCAGAAAGGCCGCCTCCCCCAATATGCCCGCGATAAGCTCGTGGAACTCCAAGAGAAGTTCGACCACCTAGAGCAGCTTGGTGTCTTCCAGCGCTCTGAAGATGTTGGTATAACTTTGGCTAAAGAGTCCATGAAGTGTTGCGGCGTCGCCACTGCGTTTAAAGGAGTACGAGTCTTCGTTCGTTCTGCGATGGGTATGCCCGGATCGGAAACTGCCCTTGAAGAGGTTATGTGCCGCGTCCTAGGCCCACTGCTACGAGATGGATCCGTTGCCAAAATCGCTGATGATCTGTACTGCGACGGCAACACACCCCAAGAGCTACTCCACAACTGGAAGAGGGTCCTACACGCTCTACACAAGTGCAACCTGCGTTTGCCTGCCCACAAGACCATCATCAGTCCCAAAACTACCACTATTCTTGGCTGGATCTGGAATGCTGGCTCCCTCTCTGCCAGTCTCCACCGTCTTAACACCCTCGGCACGTACCCCGAGCCGAACACTGTTGCTCGCTTGAGATCCTTCATTGAAGCTTACAAAGTTCTTTCCCGTGTCATTCCAAGGTGCTCAAGTTACCTCGCTCCACTGGATGCTGTAACAGCCGGTCGTCCTTCTCAGGACTCTATTCACTGGACTGATGATCTCAGGGCTGCATTCCGTAGTGCTCAGAACGCTCTTTCCTCTTTCTGTCGCGGTGAGTTCTCTGCCAGCCCCCGCGTCTCCACCTTCTTGACTGTCGTGAGTCGTTACCAAGCATCAGTCAGGCACGTCTCCGGCGCTGCAATCCTCCCGTCAGACTTTGCAAGCCGAAACGCCGCCGCCTGTGACCACGAGACCTGTCAGGTGTGCTCTTTCATTTCTCGAACCAGAGACTCTGTTGTCCGAGCCGTGTCTGTTCAAGATATCCTCCAAGGCAATGTTCGCCTTCCCTTTACCAGCCAACCTGCCTGGGTGACCGTTCAGTCTGAGTGCCCAGATCTACGCCGCACCCACGCTCACCTCGTTCAGGGTACGAGACCGTCCAAAAAGCTCACAAACATAAAGGACGTCAAACGTTATTTACAAGTTGGGTCAGTTGCAGATGATGGCCTCCTTGTTGTGCAGCGTCATGAACCCTTGTCACCGTCTAGAGAGTGCATCGTTGTCCCACGCCAAGCTTTGGACGGCCTTTTGACTGCCCTTCACATACAACTCAGCCACCCGCCCTGTCACCAGTTGAAAATGGTCGTCAAACGCTATCTTAACGCTCTCGATCTGGACAAGGCTGTCTCTCGTGTTTCTGATGGGTGCCACTCCTGTGCAGCAATCCGCAGCTCTCCAACCGCACGTATTGACCAGTCCACTTCCTCTCCACCCGACGCTATTGGTCGGTCCTTCGCCGCAGACGTCATCAAACGCTCTCGCCAGCTCATCTTTGTCCTCCGCGAGACTGTGACCTCTTACACCTCCAGTGTATCTCTTGAAGACGAGCGTCATCAAACGTTACGCAACGCCATTGTAAAGCTCTGCTTAGAACTGCGCCCTATGGATGGCCCACCTGCCGTGATCCGTACTGACCCTGCCCCTGTCTTTACGGCTCTCGTTAACGACCCTCTCTTAAAGAAGCATAGAATTACAATTGAGCTTGGTCAGGCCAAAAATCCCAACAAGAATCCCGTAGCGGAGAGAGCAGTCCAGGAGTTGGAAACGGAACTTCTCCGCCAGGAGCCTTTAGGCGGTGCCGTTTCTCTCCTCACTCTCGCCGTAGCCACTTCTGCCTTGAATTCTCCTATCCGTTCACGTGGCCTACCCTCGCGAGAAATGTGGACACAACGGGACCAGTTTTCAAACCAGCAGTTACCCTTGTCGACGACCATTTAATTGCCCTCCAGCACGAGCAGCGTCTATCCAACCACCCCCACAGTGAGCGCGTCAAAGCTCCGTTGCACAGCAGTTGTCCTACTCCTGTAATTAATGTTGGTGACCTGGTATACCTTCATTTCGATCGGAACAAGTCTCAAGCCCGCGACCGCTACCTGGTTGTAGCCATAGATCCACAATTCTGTGATATCAAAAAGTTCATTGGATCCCAATTACGCAGCTCATCTTACCACGTCAAACTTACTGAGTGATTCAAGGTCCCTTCCGACTTGGCTGATCCCTTACGTCCTCCTCGCCAGTGTCGCGGCCATGACTCAGATGACGAAGACGATCCTGATACCACACCTCACCCCCACCCTCGTTGCCTGACATCCCTGATGCTATTTCTGCTTCAGCCCAGCATCTATCTAACACTCCTCCTTGTGTTACACCACCTGCTCCCGCCGTCCCTGTCGACCGCATCATGGACGACACAGCTGCCCAGCCATCTTGCCCTGCGGACCGCTCCTTGGAGAAGGCAGTCGTTCCAGCAGACCCTGACCCTCCTGGCCTGCGGAGATCATCTCGCACTAGACGTCGTCCTGCGCGTTTTGAAGATTATGATACTGAACTATAACCTTTGTTACTGATCGGTGACGTTTAAGTCAGTTTAAGAGTTTAAGTAGTGCTTTTATGTACTTTCCTCTATGTTTTTGGTTCCAGTTTTCTCGCTTACATGCTATGTAAAAAAAAAAAAGAAAAAAAGAAGTCACACCAGTACCGGTCAGCGGTACTATGAGTTAGCATGCATTATCTGTTGTTGGCAGCCTGGCGTCCGCCATATTGTTACTGTTACTCGGCCGCTAGTTGTATTCCAGTTTGATTGAAGCCTTACACTAATTGGTCGTGCCTTGGTTCTTGCGTTATCTCCCTAACTGGCGCAGAATAAAGGCCACGATATGTTAAGTCAATGTTTATTAAAGATTCAAAAGGCAAGTCTCCACACTCATTTTTAGCACAACTGTGGAAAATTAGCCTGCCTAAAAAGATTCGGATACCCTTAACCGTTTCCCCTTTACATCATTGCTAAGTAACAATTTTTCGTATGCTACTGGGACCGAGGAACTTCTTCGATCATCAAACGAGACACTGAATTCCACCCTGTGGAACCATCAGCATTTCCAAATCCAGGACAGTTTCCAATGTTGATTCCAACACGGATTTTCCCCTTGTGAATGTTGTCACAGTAGCCTTCTATTGACCCGGGTCTGTGTTCGTCGTAACCAGCGCCTTTCCTCACCCACAGCACTACGTCAATAGAGAGTGGGCCGCTGCACTCTGCACCATTGAAAGTGATGAACCATCGCTTACAACAGTTGTTACAGCTGATATAAATGGTGCCTTGGTAGACAACACGGAGAGCAGTATCATCTTTGTTTTTTGTGAATTGACAGTCCTGCAGAAACATTAACAACTATCGTCACGGGTTCACTCTAATCAGTTTTAATTTCTTAGCTGCACACACTTTTTTCTCATACTGCAGTGAAGAGGAAGGGAACGTCTGGCAAACATAACACCGAACCTGCATGTGACAGCGTTTTTTTTTTTACCTTCGGATATTGCTTAGAATAAGCTAAAGCAAGAAAGGATCCTCTCTTTGTTAAAGTGAATGTAACTGAAAACGAGCAAAAGCACCAACACTGACCTCAGTTCTATTATTACGGCCCTTTTGTTACCGAATAGTCAGTTTATGAAATAGATATATATTCCATATTTTCGTCTTGGGGCGAATGGTGCGAGACTAAACTAGGCATCGTCTTCAGCTTTGACCGTAAATCTCAAAGTCAGCTGATGCACAATGGAGTAACATAATAATAATAATAATAATAATAATAATAATAATAATAATAATAATAATAATAATAATAATAATAATATTAAAAATACTAATAATTAATATTTGTATGGCGCAAATTAGCATGTGCATATGATCAAATGCGCCTAACAAATTGTATATGTAAAAAATAAAAAATAATTAATTATAAATAGTTATTTACAATTCTTACAGTCCTTACATCGTATTGTAAGCAACCCTAAATAAAAATGTCTTCAATTTGGACTTAAAACGTGTAAGATTATCCTCGTCCCTTATTGCGCTCGGCAGTTTATTCCACAGTGATGGTGCAGCAGCAGTAAAAGCCCTGTCACCGAGTGTCTTCTTCATAATCGTATTAAGTGGACTTTAGAGATCTACCTACAATCGGCAAATCTTCCATACCTTTATCAGACCAATGTCACGGTCGTCACCACTCCTCCACACGCACTGCTTCCAGTTTCTGTGGTTGGTGTCATTGCCACTCGGTCCCGATTCTCCCTTAACACAACGTGGTCCAGGGGAACCTGCCACGCCCTTTTCTCCTTTAGCACCATCTCGTCCGTCGCGGCCTGGTAAGCCATTATGTCCATTCACACCATTTCGTCCAGGAAGGCCGGGGGATCCCTGAAGGCACGTGGTGGAGCCAGCCTGTGGCATAAAATGCGTTTCGTTACTTAGTAGGCATAATGCAGCACGACTGATAAAAATTAAACGAAACGAGGAAGAGATATGCTACAAGTAGAATGGCGACTTTGTAGAAAAACGAAGATCGGAAAACTGTGCAGGTTTTTTCCTTCGTATCATTTTAGTTGGAGCGGTACAGAAATGATTTTGAAGCTTACATCTACTGCCATGTACAACTATACAAATGAACTTTCGGGTGTTTTTCAGTAGCTTTTGCATGGGTGAAATTCCTTTCAGTTAGGAGCGACCATAATTTATTTAGTTCTGTGTGTGTTTGGCGGGAGAGGGGAAAGGGGAAAGAGGCTGCTGTTACGCTTTTGTTTTTAAATTTATCCTGACCTGTTTTGGAAGCGCGCGCCTCCCTCTCCCCTCTCGTCCTCACTTCCTGCCTCATGTGACAACATTGAAAGAAAGGAAACTGGTTATCAGGCCGCCTCTTCTTCCTCTCACATTTAGCCGATTTCCTCCAAACTGACTGACACAAGTTTATTTTGCGGCATTTTTCGTTTTTACATATTAAGATGAAACGATTAGTAATTTCAGCGGTAAAGAACAGTTTAACTCTCACGGATCCTTTTAATGAGAAATAAAAAGGAATAAAAAGGATATGGCTAGTGATAATCACATGAGAGTATTTATCTTATCTGAAAATGGCTAATACTGAATTTACTCGTTTGCCTTTGCCTTTACTTCCTTGCATTGGAATCATCTTTTTAAACTCAGATACAAAAGCGTTTTTGAGTTCCCTTCTTCAAAGTGAAATTAAATTACGACCCGTTCGGATGATTTTATGTTGTTTCAGTTTTTACCAAGGAAAGGCACATGCAGCAAAGGGAATTGCAGAATTTTTGTGGTTTCGAAGGAGCTTGTAGGTAAAAAACCTACGTAGATCATTTATCATTTCATCTCTCTCATTTCGCCAGATTTGCGACATAAAGCTACCACCGAAATTAGACGGAAGCACGAAGCACTGCGCTCCCTGGGTTTTAAACTTGATAATTACTTGAACCATGAAAGAAAAGCTGGAGAATAAAAAGGGGACGATTTTCGAAAGCTCTCCACTCTCCCCACCAAAATAACGAGATATTTCCGTGGAACCGATTTTCGATTAAAAATGTTATGCGTCTTTCCTCTCAAAATCGTCAAAGCTCTCTGTAATAATAACGAACGCTTCCCGAGCGACAAGACATAATCATCAACTTGCAGAAATTTACTGTTATTCTGAGTGAGTCAATCATTCAGTTAACTTATTTAGTGAAGTCACATAGTCCACATTTTCATTTATCGAAAGCTCTTCACCCTCCCCAGCAAAAAAGAAAAAAAACCTTTAAGAAACTGTTATGCGCCTTTGCTCTCAAAATCGACAAAGCCCCCTGAGATAAATAACGAACGCTCCCCAAGCGACAAGACATAATTATCAACTTGCAGAAATTTACTGTTATTACTCGGGCCGTAAGGCGGCACGAGTCAAGGCGGGGGTCTATCTGAAAGCCGTTTTCACGCCGCTTAAAATCGGTTCCACGGAAATATCTCGTTTGCGTTTCAAGCAATACAAAAACCCTATGCTCATTACACAAATCAATGTTTTGGGGTGTTTTGTAAATTTTTGGGTGATTTCTAGGTATATTTCGGAGGAGATAGTTTTTCTCAAAGGAGTAGTAAAATTAAGAGAAATAAGAAATATTGAAGATTTAGTGAAGTCTTAAAATTAGAATTTGTAGTTAATAATTAATAGACGGATACCAAGTTAGTCCACTAGCAACCTGGGGTGCTCTTGCGTGGGTATCAACTGACTGTTAGTGTTCCAAAAATCATTTTCTTTCTTCTATCCATTCGTAAAACCTCTTCAAATTCCACTCAAATTCGGGTGTACCCCGGCCTTAAGGTTTCGGTAGCATTATCCAATTTTTTTTTTATTTTTTCGGCCGAGAGATAAGACTTCGGGCCACGAGTCATTGTTCTCGTTTTTTGTACTCGGGTGGCACGTTTAAAGTTTTCGGTGGCGTTATCAAATTCTTCGCGTTCTTTGTACTCTGGCCGTGAGGCGTCGAGTTAAGTAATCGGGGAAGGGGAGGGGAAGGTCCCGAACTCCCTCATTTTTTCGTTTTCTTAGTTCCGCCTCCCTTTCCCCGATGTATTCTGCGAGTCACTATTCTTTCGAATCAAAACATTTGGCGTCGGTTGTGAAGCGTTCGTGAACGTTTCCCTTAGCGCAGAGAGGGTTCTGGAGTCGTTAAAACAAAAAGGTGGAGGCATTGATAGCATCTCGAGTGGCCGAAGAAAGCGAAAACGTAAGGATTAAAGCCCGTGGATATATCATAAGAGAAGAGGATGTAGCTTGAACCATAGTTACTCGAAGGACTGGTTATGAAACCTTGCCATGAAAACAATGGCGCTGCAGTTTATGTTGGAAGGGCCGCGACCCTGCACAATGATTATCCTTTGTTTTAACGTTCACACCGCAGTTGAATCAGTCTTAACAAAAACATTTCGATTGGTCAGTTGCTCCAACGCATTCCAAATTCTATTGTTGTTTGTGCAGGGTCAAGGCCAAAAAGGCTAACAAAAACATATAACAAAGAAGTTTGTCAGGTTTCATAACCATTGCCTTCAATTAACTATGCTTTAACATGGCGTATTCCGTTTCGTCTGATTAGCGAGGGTGAAAGTTGTGCAAGAAATCATGAACCTTTGGAAGGTTTGTCGCACGAGCAGTACGCGCATGAATTTAAGTCCGCATGATGTAGATGGTGGGCATCAAAAACGCGAATGCGAAATCGAAACAGAAAAGTGTAGTGAGGTTTTGCAGATTTCTTCGGGACCCTCGCAAGACGCTGCAGAATGCTCAGAAAATTCAAAGAATTCCAGAGATTCGAATGCAGTCCTCACCGCAAGCAACGCTTATGTTTTACAGAAGAAGAATGGTCATGTCGAATCGAACGATCAATCGCAAGTGCACGCTGAGGAAGAGGGGAAAAGAGAGACAGTTCCAGACTTAGTGAACGCTTGGAATAATAGGACAGCAGAGGTGCTCGATGATCCATTAACCCGTTTTAACTTTCAAAGGACATCTTTAAGAAATGACGAAATCCACGTTTGAGAAAACTGCTACCCTTTAGTTTTTATTTTAATGTCCACGCCTTAGGTTTTCATCCAGAGACTTACAAGTTCGAACTTCGTATAATAAACATCAAAATAGCCCCAAAAGAAAAAGTACCGCTGAATAGCTTTGATTTGGGTGACCACAATAAGACTTAATGTTCCAATTTGAATTTATAGCGATAAAATCGGTGACGCGATCGCTATCGTGTCACACTCAGTCCTGCGATGACAATTCTCGTGTTTGGTTCCTCCGCCGGAAAAATCCTGAACCTTCATGGGTTATCGCGCGGAGCCGTTTTGGCAACAAACTTCTTTAATTTGTGCCCTAGAGCTCACAGAGCTTTGTTTGGCTAAATCATGTTTCATATCGTTGATACATCTGAGTAAAAGAATTTGAGCTTATATTGATAAGTTGATATTAGAGTGTTGATGTCAGTGTATGCTAAATATAGGAGATTTAGAAATTGTTAATTGTACAGACATTTTTATCCATCGTCGACAAATGCTTCCCCAAGAACAAGCCATTAAACAAGATCTTCAACAGACACACACTAGAACTCAGCTACTCATGCATGCCAAACATGAAAACCATCATCGCATTTATCATCATATATACTTAAGACTTAATACTCCTATTTTCCATATTGTACGATTTATTGTATCTTTTACACGGCTCTCTGGAAGAGCATTTTTATGAAAGGGATTCCGTGTTTAAATAAATAAATAAATAAAGATGATGATGATGATGATGATGATGATGATGATGATGATGAAAAAACAGATACTCTCAAATGTAGAAACAACCCAAAACCAGAATCATGACCCGAGCTGCAACTGCAGGAAGAAAGCAGAATGCCCACTTGATGGTAAATGCCCCCAAGCGAACGACGGTAACAACAACAGAATCGTGCGTGGGACTGGCATCAAACCGAAACCACAACACATTCTTCCGAAACGCCAACAGACGCAATGCAACGGAACATGAACAATATATGGACCCTGAAGGACGCGAACAAAACATTTCTAATTAAATGGAAAGTACTCAAAAAGTGCAAACTCGATAATAACACTGACAAGAAATGTAAACTATGTCTTCACGAAAAGTTTATTTCCGTAGAAAAGATCTTAGTAGCCTGAGCAAACGCAATGAATTACCGAGTTAGTAGATGTGTACTCAAAAGCTCTCGAATAACGTAAAGTAACCGTTGTATCATGACACGTGAATTGTATCACGCCACGAGCATTAGCATTTTATCGCCCAGCAAACGCTTGTTTTAAACCACCAGTTCGAATGACTTCACAAATCCATGCCCAACGCGATAGAAATGTACCAAAAACCTCTTTAACGTAACCGTTTGTATCATGGCACGTGAATTCTATCACGGCACGTGGAATTGTATTTTATCGCCTACCATCTGCTTACTTTAATCGCCAGTTTTTGACTGATTACTTTATATAGCCAGCTTTTGAATCTTTACGTTGAAGTTGCGTGATGAGTGTGGTCAGCTCCTGACCATATTTGAAACAAAGCTGTAGCAATAAAACGATGACTCATTTCTGAAGCCTGAACTATTTTTTCCTGAGTGTATATCTCTATATCTATCAATTTTGTGGAGTTAGCGATGCTGGAAGTTATCACTGCTAAAAGATCGTAGGCTTACGCACCACGCAGTCAAATATGGCCCGAGTATAAGCTGAATCAGCTTCTTGTTCTGAATGAGTCAATCCTTCAGTGAACTTATTTAGTGAGGTCACTTAGTCGACATTTTCATTTTTATCGATTAGGAATCTGGCTTAACGACTGGCGATTATTTGCGTCTTCCATCTGTAGCAAGGACAAAATAATAAAATAACAACAGTTTTACTCAAATCTTACCTTGGTGACAGAGGACGCACAGTACACAGGTATCAACAGGCAAAGTAGAAACAAAACGGCGGGAATTGTTCCTTTCATATCGGGGCCAGAAATAGTGCGCCACGTTTGCGAAGAAAAGTGATGCAACACAACTGAGGGTCGAATGAGGTGATCTTTAAGCTTGTGCCCAAATCTCGTCCCCAGAGTCCCCACGCGTCAAATATGGCGGCAGAAGGGGCGAATTTAGTTGTCTTTACTTTGCTCTAGAGATTTGGATAAAAATAGCAGTGTTTAGACGTCTTCTGCTACTAGGATGGTGAATAAAAATAGCAAGGATATTTTTAAGCGCTAGGAAACTTTGCAGAAGTTTTCAAGTTTGTAAGCGATCGAAGTTTTCCTTACGCCTCATGTTATTTTTCCTGCGTGACTGTGTGAAAAATGTTCCGTTCTACAGCAGATTTGTTGGGTTTTTGCTGTTATGGTGGAAGGCAAAAAGTCCGAAGGCTCTGTCAATCAAGGAGGTAAGATAACTTCAAATCTTTATGTATGGATGCACACCTTTGTACTGTTTGTAGTGGTTTTTTTTTTTCTCAAGAAAGAGCAATTTTCTAAAAAAATCTTTGATCTTTAATCAAGATAATGTTAAAATTGCAAGCTAATACGGACAATAGTAGGCCAGTGTTGTTATATGAATTCATGTGGCCGGTTACAATATAATATGCACAATACTAAGAGATCGTTTCAAACTGCGGACCAATTGAAAATCGGGTCATTAATTAAGGGGATTTACAAAATATTTTAGATTTCATCGTTTTCTACTCAAATTGGGTGATAAGTTTTATGTTCAGGTTCTATTTGAGGGAGATGCACATTGGAGATGTTTGAATACAGGAGAAATATTTCAAGTCAAGTTAGCTTGTGTCATTTTTCTACTTTCTAATACTGTACTTGTAGCTGATTAATTCAATAAATTAGATTAAAAAGTTCATTTTTAAAAATTGTTTTTCCCAGGTTGATAGCTATTCTTGTACACATAGAGTTGTGTTTTTTTGGTTTTTGTATAAACTCAAATTACGTGCTCAGTTCCATGCCTTTGATATTGATTTAATAAAGTCAAGATGTCTTGTGCATAATTGTCTGGCTCTTATTCTTGATATTGCAAAGTCAACTAGTAGTAATCAAAACTGGATAAGAGAGTGCATTTGTTGACCTCAATTCTTAGGTTCTCTCTCCTTTGCCAAGTTGGTGATGATATCATCTGCCCATACAAAATCTGCAGGGGGGGCCATATATATGTCCCAAGATTCTTTCATTCATGGCAATCAAGGTTGACTCCAATCTGTGGAAGAAGTGCATTCTTTTGATGTAATCAGGGTTGAAACGCAATAAATGTCGTAATTAGTCTTATAATTTATTCAACAGGAAAAAAAATGTTTTTGCAGTCCCTAGCCATCTGTACCTGGTTTTTAAAGTTAGTTAATTGTTTGACATAAAATCAAATAACACTGTCAAAATCTTTACCAAAAAATCCATCATGCAGTTATGGGGTCAGTTATCCCCAGCAGTTTTTTTACACGTTGCTACATGAGAGTTCAATTGGAGTAAAGTAAAAAAATAACACAACAATTAAGGGATAATGAAAATTTGTGCTGTGCAGTGCTGATACAACTGGGAAATCAGCGAATTATCCCTAGAGTGTAAATTTCTGTGTGAAGGAAACCACTTAAATTTCTCATTGCCCTAGTGAGTACATCTGGTCCATCAGTGATCAAAATCCTGGGATAATGGGTTTGAATCCTTCCAAGGTCAAAGAGCTTTTCTTTAACTTGCATGGACCACATTTCCTTACTGAGGTAATACTGAGAAGAAAATTAAGCGGTTTTCTTCACCACAAAATTTACACTACAGATTTTATTTTCTGGTTTCTCAATTTAGGTACAGACCTTGCTGTCCTAAAAAGCAAAATCCCAATTGAAGAAGCCATTAAACACTACACTGCTGCAGCCTTATCACTCAATCCAGCTTATGGATAGTACCTCATAAAATTTTCACATCATACAAATTGATTGTAACAAGATATCAATAGATTCTTTTTAAAAATCAATTCTTCTGGAGATGAAATCCAATAACGGCCATTTTTTAATGTGGTCTTTATCATAAATACTGCATGGACAGTATTTATGATGGAGTAATTATTAATTTTTTAAGATAATGCTGTTGTTTGATGAAGTCAGGTTCCGAGATGCCAAATTGTCCAGAATTTAGAACTCTAATTACTGCATCAGGATTCATCGAGCACAAAAAGACAGTGGCCAGGGGGAAGCTGAAAGGACTAATTCTACAGTTGGAGATGCCATTATCTATGGTGATTCTATAAAATGGGAATTTATATTTTCTAAGATTCCATGAAAAAAACAGACAAAGAAATTTAGAAGGTAACTGTGACTAGCTGACAATGGAAATCATGAACATAATGAATGGAGAGCAACGCATGTCCAGAGGGTTGCTCATGACGTAGCGTTGCGCACTGACGATGCACCTGTTCTGTCAGATTACATTTTTTAAAAAGGGAATTTGTAACAGAGAGGGAGGAGGAGCCATTATTTTTTTTTCTTCTTTTGTTAACAGGACCCGGCTAATCATGACTACATGAAAGCATCCAAAAGTTTAGAAAAACATGTCCCCGGCTATAATTATTTAGCTAAAATTTGTGACTATCACTATGATGTTGTAAAGAAACGAACAAAGAAACAAAGAAACCTGCAAGGTTAAGAAAGAGCAGCAATGCACTTCATGTAAAATGGTTGGCTGGCTCCATAATGGGCAGAATTCCACGCCCTTTCTCGGTACAAATTAAGGTATTTCTGAATCTCCAGCTATTTCTTTAGATGGAACAGCACAACCAGTTGATGACTTAATGCCTAGAGGGCAAAAAAGAATCCTTCAATGAAGGAAAGCTGAACTCAGTGAAAAAAAAAATACAGACTTTTCTTCAACAGTGTACCTTTGTGGTTTCTGAGGAGCTAATATAGTTGAAATATACCTAGACTATTCAAAACATCTCCATTTCTCCAATTAAATTTGCGAAATCAAGCAACTGTCGAGAAGCGACGAAACCGAGACCCAATATATTATTGGCAAGAGTTACTAGACCTTACTACTATCTGGAGGGTTAAAATCTCTTTATGTTTTTGAACTTGGCACTTCAGTTGAGTTACTTGAAAAAACACTCCCTTACACACACTGAGAAAAAAATTGAAAAATGAAAAGAATGGGCTAATTACCAGTCACCTACAAGAAGCAAGGGGGCATGTTTTTGATCAAAATGAAATCACACTTAATAGTTTTACACTCACTTTTAACGTTGTTTGAAAAGCTCCGGAAAAAAAAACTCACACATCTAAATCTTTGCCGTTATACCCTATTATTTTAAGTATTTGTGTTTGTTCTCTGTAAAGATTGTCACAAATAAATCCTAAAATTAGAAATATATAAGCTTATGCGAGAAAAACGTGTCAGTTATAAACTGTAAGTTTATGTCAACGACAAGTGTGTTGCGAGATGTTTGTTTGACTGACTTTATATTTTACCTGAGATTAAAATTTTCTTAAATGAAGCAAAATGGGATGTAAAGTTAGCAGTAGCTAAAAGTTAAATGAGTTGCTGTGTCAACACTGTAAGAAAAACAATATCTTGCAAAACAGCAACGTTTTGTCAACAAAAATACACTGTCACATAAATAGCTATAATAATAAATATTAACTCGCCTCTTTGGAGAATAAACAGTCCTTTTATTCCATTGATGATTTTTTCGTTCGTTTTAAAACGTTAAGTCAGCGAAAAAGTTCACTTCAAGAGGAAAAATCCAACGTTTCGTCGTGTCGGATCAGAGTAAAAATGACGGATTTCTCTTCGGCCGCTCTTCATGATGTGGCGTCTCTAAAAGATTTCATTCGTTTCTCCCGCCGCTAGTCGCCTTGCTCTTTTACCCGCTGTTGGAAGGCAAAATTGGACGAGATTAGAAAATATAACTCCAAAGGAAATAATGAACAGCGGAACAATAAAATTCCCCCAAAAGATTGCTCTGAAGTTAGCAGTAACTTATTTTATAGCTTTATTTATAAGCTTATAAACTGCGTGTCACTGCACAGCAAACCATCAAAGTTTTTATCAACAAAATCATATGAATATACTCGCCTCTTCTGAGAATAACCAGTCCTTCTATTCCATTGCTGATTTTTTTGTTCGTTTTACAACGTTTTAAGTGAGTGAAACGCTCCACCTCAAGAGGAAAAGTCCAACGTTTCGACGCGCCAGATCGGAGTAAAAATGTTCGGCTGCCGGTGACGCTAAAAGCTGGAACGGTGGAACGGCGAAATGGAGGAATGGCGGAAAATCACCCCAATCCTATGCACGGAACGGCGAAACATCACCCCATTGAAAAATAAAACTCCTAGGGAAATAATCAACATGGACCGAAAAAATGATCTCAAAAGACTCCTCTGAAGTTAGCAGTGTTTAGCAGCTTCAGCTTAAATTAAACGGCGTGTTAACACTGCAAGAAATCAGGGGCAAGAAATCAAGATCTTGCAAGACAGCAAACCAGCAAAGTTTTGTCAACAAAACTACATGAATATACTCGCCTCTCCGGGCAATAACCGGTCCTATTTATCCTATTGCTAAATTTTTTCGTTTGTTTTACAACGTCAAGTGAGCAAAACTTTTCACTTAAAGAGCAAAAATTCAAATTTCGTCGCGCAGGATCGGAGTAAAATGGTTTCACTTCAAGATTCTGATGATGTGCCTCTCGATTTGTTTCTCCCGCCGCTAGACGTCTTGTTGTTTCTCCCGCTGTCAGTCACATAAATTGACTTCGTATTTTGTTGTCTTCAAAATATCTTTTTGTTTTCTTAATAAAAGCAGTTGGCGATGCAACTTCCCGCCAAACAAACGCGGGTCGCGGCACGGCTTCACACACCTAAGTTTTCCTGTGGTGCTGCGTACGGTCGTATGGATGGTTAAAAGTGACGTCATAACCAAACCAAAATTTCTCGCATTTACGGGTTACCAAATTCTCTCAGCTATGGGGCTCCGGCGCGTGGAGCTCGGCTAATAATAAATTCCTTTTATATCTAGAAGGCAGCACGTGGAATCGGGCATATACCAAAAATACACAAATACGAATATTTTGTATTTTAGTAGTAATTAAACACTGTTATTATATGGCAAGGTAGTCTTGAGGTAATTCCGCGCGTTCTGATTGGTTCTTTCTTGGTCAGGATTTTACCATACGGACCGTTTCCGTGGAAACGGTCATAAGCCGTGTATTTTTGTTTAGGACAAGCGGCAAATTTGAAAATTTGCAGCTAAAACTGCGAAAAGAAAATCTGAAAATACCTTCATTCTTTGCAAAGAAACTACCCAAAAGACTGATTCCAACATGGACGAAAAAGAATATCATTTACAAAGCAAATTTCACTATCCAAAAGATCTAGAAACCTCTAAAAACGGGCATAAGCGAACGCCACGAAGCCATTGACGATTTCGTAAACAAACAGAGAAGTGAAAACACAAAAGGAAGACGTCTACTAATATGATCACGCTACTCCGTTTTATTGAAGCTAATGGCTTAAAAAGTCAAACAATTGAAAGCCTACCTGCGTCCGAGCTTGACCACCTTTCGTCAATTTTTTTTATGAAAGTACACAGGAAAAGGTGAATACGAGCCAGCAACATTCTCCAGTTTTCAGCGCAATATACAGCGATACTTATCTGAGAAGAAATATCCATTCAACATACTCAAGGACAATGAGTTTGAAAAATCAAGAAGAGTTCTAGCTGCAAATCACAAGTCACTAGTTCACAACTGAACGCAACAGAAGAAACAAGCTGCAAGCCGCTCAGGCGATTGACGAAAACGAAGAAGATGTTCTTTTTGAGGGAGGAGAATTCGGCGACTCCATTACAGTTGCACTTCAAAGAACTGTGTGGTGGTTTTTATCCCTACACTTGGGTTTCCAAGCCAGAGATGAGAGCGATGAGGACGATTGACTTGATGCTGCTTCTTTTAAAGTTGAATGTGATTTTCACAGCAACGTTTTCTTGATCCGTACTTTGTGATGGCTAGTAAGGTTTCGACGAAACCAGTTTTGTGAGTTTCAAAAACAAACCGCAGCTGTTAAGATTTTCGTCAAATTCCGCTACAAATCGTTCTTGATGTCTTTTCTATAATCAACATGATTACATGTAAATTTGCTTTCAAACTCGTGGTACCGAAGCTTGTTCTTTCTGGGTTGCTCGCGTCATTAAAAACACGTGACGCGGGAAACCCTTTAAATTCAAGTGACCGGAAGTGCGTTTTTATAAATAAACAAGTTTGCTCCGAGTGCCATATAATAAACTACTTACTAACCTAGCTTGCTCGAGCCGTACTAGGGAATATTGGCCCTTGGTCGTTTTTGTACGGACCTCGCTGCGCTCGGTCCGTACTGCCACGACCTCGGGCCAATATTCCCCAGTACGGCCCTCGCGCTCGGTTAGTAAGAGGTTATTAATTTCATTCAATAACAAAATACTGAATACTGAATGTTTGTTATTCATCGTGTAATTTGCTGGCGATCACTGAACGACTGCAAAATATTAACGTACAGCTAAGTGAGGGGTACAGTGGTAGACAGTAACAGTCTGTCGGACCAGGGGCCCGTTTTTCGAAAGTCCCAGTAACTTAACGGACCCGATAAGTGTCTGCTGATAAATGTTTCTTAACCGTAGTCATTTTTTGTATCTTTAAATACCAAACTTTTAACAGTCCGGCACTTTTATCAAATTTGATAACCGGGACCAAAACAAACTATTAGCCAATCAAACCACAAGCTAAAGTTCACGTGACATTTTATCATAGCAACCATCTTCTTTCAATATGGTGGTCATTTCAATATGAAAACATTTTGATGGGACTCTAATTTCGGTCGCACAGTGAATATTGTACACAAGGAAAGGAATTTTGGCCTGACTTCACGAAAATATGGAACAATCTTTGTGCATAATTAACTTACAAAGCTCATTTTGATGTCTATCGAAAGCCTCCTAGCGTCGTGGTGGACCGAAGAAACCTCGGCTTTGGCTTCATCTGAAGCACAGAGTTCATGAGCGACAGCCGATCAAAAAGAAACAACAATCCCAAGAAAATAAACTTCCATCAAAGATGCTTGTTTATTGCATAAACATTAACATGATTTGAACTTCTTGTTGTCTTGCCTCTTTCCTTCTTGTCCTTCGTCAGTCTGTATGAATGAAGACATTTTGCGTTGTAAGTATAACTTTAAAAATGGGACTTCAAAAAGATTGTGTTTCTTTCTTGTACTAGGGATTTCGAAAGGGCAAGAGGCGATGATTCGATTGAGCAACGACGTGTGTAGAGTCGCTTCGATCTGTCTTAGATAACTGAAGCGACGTACTGCAATCGGTCAGTATAAAATGCAGACTGCAGACTGGGTATAAAATGCAGACTAGGTATAAAATGCAGACTCATATCAAAATCGTCTCTTCGTCAAATACAGGATACATTTTCAACTTTCAACTAGCCCTAGTGTCACGCAATCACATTTCCGAGATCATCTCCCACGAAATTGACCTTATTTTTGACCCATTTCTCAACAGTTTGTTTCCTTTATCTCGATTTGGTAGCTTTCATTTTCTGAGGCCCTTTCTTCGCAAAGAAGACTCGAGCTTAATCACTTTGCTTTGCATTAGTTCGTAAACAATTACGCCCATGACGGAATGAGAGAAACAGACTTGATTTCCGAGGGGGCAAGCAAATTTTAACTAGTTTCTTTGAATATTAACGAAGTTTGACAAATTGTATACCTTCAGTAGTCTAGCAACACATTAACACATTTTATTCAAAAAACATTATTTTACTGCCACTCTGACTGTAGCCTGCAGTACAGGCGTTTTCCGTGGGCGAGCGCTGAATAATAAATTTAGTTCGCGTATTTGAAGGAGGCTGAGGGAGAGGGGGGGCGGGGGGCAGGACATTTCCCAGCCAGTCGTCCTCTCCCTTAGGGTCACTTTTGACTCGCTCCAGCCCTCTCGCGCTTCCTCGCCCAAGATGACAGCAACGAAGGATTATTCAGCGCTCCCGCTCCCAAAATACGCCTGCATTGCAGGCTACCCTGACTGCCACTTACCGATGTCGCCGATGTCATGTTGACGCAAAGCGGCGAAAAGGTCAACCACGTGCGAAGTAAAGGTCATGTGTCCGCGTTATTACTTACATCATGCTTTGGGGTTCTTTATTTCAAGGTCGACGCTTTACGAAAAGAATATAATAATGTCAATTTCATGGGAAATAATCTCGAAAGACGATTGTATGACACTGGCGTAAATTAAGTTGAAAAATTCAAATGTATCCTGTATTTGGCGAAGAGGCGGTTTTGGTCTCAATCTGCATTTTATACCCAGTCTGAAGTCTGCATTTTATACTGACCGGTACTGCAATAGAAGTGCAACGGATAAGCTCGTATTGAGGTTGTTTGCTGTGGCTCAAAGCTCGAACTGTTATGAGTCTGGCATTATACGGGCTTAAAACACCAAGCATAAATTTGTAAAGGATGATTACATTTTGGGAAAATCGTTGAATCTTACTGTGAAGGCGTATCTCAACATCCGGCATGTCACCTTCATCACCGACTTCGGCTGGCTGGTTATTAATCCAACAACGAGAACAGAAATAATAATAGTACAGTCATGTAAATGAAAGCTTAAATGTACCACCTAGATAAATATGAATTATTTCCGTTCGTATCCAGTCATATTTAACTTAGTAACGATACTAAACAAGACGAAGACATGTATTTGAATTGACTAAATTCCATATGTTATTTGCCAAGGAGGCATTTCCGGAACAAAGCGTTCGATAATTTTTGACTGAGTTGTTTATCAAAACCGTTCCTGCATGGATAACTTAATTTTGAAATCTTACCCTCTAACAATAGACTTTCCCCGCAGTCCATGAGCTCCTTATACTCTTTATGAAGAAAATATTGTACTCGACCTATTTGCTTGCCCGCAACATCTCTCAACGTATACGCTATCTCGGCGCTCTTGGATATCAAGACAATGTTCGATAATTCCTCCGGTATTTCTTCCACCGAGGGCAACTCGCATTGTAAGTTAAAAGGATCCCTGTTTCCAAAGGTTAAGTGGCTATTTTCTCTCTGTGGAAATCCATAATGCTGCCCGTTCAATTCTAGTCATCCTAGAAGCACAAGCAATTAACAATGGCGGTCAGTAGCGGAATCAGACCGCAAATCAAAATATCATAGTGCCCTCTTACAATTCTTCATGCCCTCCGATAAATAAGTTTTGAATCAGAAGATATATTAATGAAGATCACGACATTTTTTCTTGGTGTACCACAACTACCTAAAAATTGATGGTAAAGAGAATAAACATACCTGAAAGGGACTGTCATTTCGTACCACCTCTTCAAAATCTCGCATAATTCTTTCCCGATGGTCGCCATTTTTGCAGGGGTATTGAAGTTTATTATTCCATCAACGTTCACGCCTGGAATTCTGGGTATGCAACGCGAACACAACCGAAAAATTACCGAAACAATTGAATGCTCTCCGAAAACTGACCGAACTCTGAGCTGGCGCCGTGTTGTGACGTCAAATTTGATAACTGTGCCGGACTTTTTAATCTTATAATTCTATAAAAACGTTGGCCAAGAACCATGTCTGTAATCACTGTGTAATCGGCTAAAAAACATAAAAGTATAATTATCGGGCCCTGTAGGCTACCGGGACTTTCGAGAAACGGGTCCCAGGAAGGGATTTCAGGATTCGGGTCGATCTCCTAAAGAGATGCCGTGAGAAGCGTTTCAGGATTTCAGTAGCAATTCATACAAGATAACTTTAGGGGTTAAAGAGGAAGCGCCATGGGGATTGATGCTATTTCAACCTCCCCCCCCCCCCCCCCCCTCACCCCCCAACCTAAATGAAATGGTCCAGTTTTGTTACAAATCACCACTCCAGTGTACTAAAATTTTCAGCCTTTTGCTGGTTACGAAAATGATCACGTGACAAGCCAGAGAGATTTTCTATAAGACACAATGACCAGGGCATTGAATGTCTCTGTGCATAGACAGATTAGGTCCACCGTCGGAATGGATTTCAACTTGAAAAACGTTGGGATAATTTTCTTTCAAGTTCTCATTTTTTTCATCTCCAAAAATGTGCCAGAACAGATCATGGGCTGTTCCTTCAACAATTTCGTTTTTTTCTGTCACAGTTCTAGAATAATTTTGTAAGTCAGTGCATGAAGGAATCATTGCACTATTTTTTAGTTTACCAATTTAGTTCTTGAAATTAATACAACCTTCACAATTTATTGTGCCTTGAGAAACTTACGTAGTAGTATTGTAATGCAAAAACTGTACAGTGCTACTTTATTAAGCTCTCCTTAGGCTTTCATTTAGTTTGATGAGTTTAATAATTTAAAATGAAGGTTGAATGTTGAAATAAAGAATGTTGAAAAAAATTATTTCCCGGGAGAAATAAAGTGATGTCCTCACTTATGTATTGGGAACTAAATTCGAATTCACAATACATTCGTACGCACTCGACAGAAACCACGGTAATTGTGAACGAGAATATCCGGTCCCCCACACCCCTACAATGTTGAGTCGGTGTAAGAAAAATGGCTCGTGGGACTCCAACATTGTACGGGGGCAGGGTGTGGGGGAGAAAGAATGGGTTGTAAACAGATAAAATGGCTTCCTTAGTTAGGTCACACTAAACTAGCGGCAATTGTAAGATTTGTTCCAAGACCTTTTGTCCTTAATTGTAGGTGAAGCATCCTCAAAAGAAGATCCCAAAACATGGTCAAACATCAGTTAGCCTTCATCACCTTTTCTCTATTCCCCGTGAGGATTTGCTGCTGGTTCGCCTAACTTCAACTTTTCGTCCAACACCCCGCCAGCTACGCAGATATACCAATCAGTTTGCTTCCTTAGGTTTGCGTTAACTTGGGGTCAGACGTTCTAAACTGAGACCGAGTAGAATCCGTGCTGGCTCTTGTTACTAAACGTTAAAGGGGAACTTCATTTTCTCCATTAACTATTTTCCTGGTAATTTCCTTAACACCAAACATGAAAGTAATTATATATATAAAAAAGCCTGAAAATAACTCAGTTTTCAAATTCGTTTGTTTAACGAATGGCCCTTGGGTAATTGTCCTCGCATGGTTGTCTCAGCCATCTAACGCTTCAGCGCTTTCTTTGCTGTTTTGTTACCTAAGACTTCAGTTCCAAGATCAATTCCTTTTTTCTTTTGTAGGAACGAGAAATATCATTATGAGAGCGAAATAAGTCATTCCGACAGCTGGGATTATTTTTCTGAGACACAGCAACAGCTTGTAAAGTCGCGAGGTATCGAGATCTGTTCAATAAAATTTTCTGAGGGTTTAAAATTTCGCTAAAAAATGCGAAACAGACCAAACTGTGTTAGTGTACACCAATATTCCTTGAAATGGCTACAAAGGAACAAAGTGATCTTGGAAAAGAGAAAACGATATTTGAAGTATTCCGGCTTCTCGAATATTTGTCGTTGGGTGCCTTCGAACAATGCTCTTTAATTTACAAATTTCTGAGGCAAGAAGAATTTCTCTTTAACATCCATTTCCAGATAATCATTAGAACAGATGTACCGCTGAAAATATTACACTTGGAAAAGAGGAGCTGAAGAGGATTATGGACGAGAGGTTTCTTCCTGCAGTGCTCACAATTTCATTTTTTTGTGCGCCGCTAAAATTCCTTCACTCTCCACAATCTGATTGACCGACAGAGGTCGTATTTCTCAGAGAACAAAAAGAGAAAAAAATTAATGGCGACGATTCCAACACAGGTAATAAAAAAGTAAAAAATCAGACAAGCTGTAATTTTTTCCTGAATGGTCAATAGTTGAACACATGGACGCGCGACTTGATCAGATACACTTCTTGGTAACAAACCACAAATAGAACTGAAACAATGGTCTGCAGAAAATATTTCTATCACCACCAAACACAGGCAGCCCAAGCTCAATATGAGAGAACCGTCCAATTATCAGGATTTGTATGGGAATATAACGGATTTGTGTAAAACTGTGTTCGGCTTTTTGTTTCACTTAGCAGTGGAAACCCGAATGACGCTATGTAACACGTAACGCTCGAACCGTAAGCAATCGAATCTCTCTTTTACGGCGCCCAAATTACCTTGAAAACTCTGTTGATGGAACCAAACATTCGTCTTCAATTTTACGCTGGTGATGTGCCAATATTCTTACAACAAAGTGGAATAACTACAAAACAGAGGCCATGATGAACGTTCAATGATGAATGTTTACTAAAGATTTAAACTTTTCCACACTCATTTTTCGTACAGCTGCCGCGGAAAAATAGCCTGCCCACAAAGGTTCGGATACCCTTAACATTTCCCCTTTACATCATTTCTAAGTAACAATTTTTCGTTAGCTACTAGTAAATCGAAGCATCCGGCGTTTAGTGCTGCAAAACTTAGTATGTCAAATGCCTGCTACTCTTAATATCGTTTATTAATATAATGCTAGTATGCTACTGGGACCGAGGCACTTCTTCGATCATCAAACGAGACACTGAATTCCACCCTGTATAACCATTAGCATTTCCACGTCCAGGACAGTTTCCAATGTTGATTCCAACACGGATTTTCCCCTTGTGGATGTTGTCACAGTAGCCCTCTATTGACCCAGGTCTGTGTTCTTGGTGGCCAACGCCTTTGTTCACCCACAGCACTACATCAATAGGGAGTGGACCGCTGCACTCTGCGCCATTGAAAGTGATGAGCCATTGCTTACAGCAGTTGTCACATTGGAGATAAACATTGCCTCGGTAGACAACACGGAGAGCAGTATCATCTTTGGTTTTTGTGAATTGACCGTCCTGCAGGAACATTAACAACGACAGTCATGGGATCACTCTAATCAGTTTTAAACGTTTTTCCATATATTGAGCGAAGAGAAAAGGAACGTCTGGCAAGGACTAGACTGTACCTGTGATGGCTTCGGTTACCTTCAGATATATGGCATAAAATAATCTGAAGTGAGTGTAACTGAAACCAACATACTCCAGTTTTTTTATTACCGAATTGTAATTGTGGGTGACTCTGTTGCTGTCGTAAAACATAAAGTAAGGGCGTGTGCCCTCGTTTTTATCTTTAAAAGTTGACCGCCTAAATTAAAATAGCAACGAAATGGTAGGGGCATATCAGCATACAATAACAATAAGTGATTAATAAGAATGAGTGACTGATTAATATCCCTTTTAGGTGCCTCAAACAATTCTTTTGATGAGAAAGTTCATTTCATTCTAAGTTTGCCGTTTTCGTTATTCAGTAATTTTTCTCTTTTATTTCCCTTTTTATTTCCGTTTTATCTGGAGTTAGCGGGGAGCTTTGGTGTTGACCATTGTCATAACATATAATCGTTTACTCTTTTCTTCCTTTTCCTTCTATCCTTCGTTTTTATATTCCATATTTTTGTCTTGAGGCGAATGATGCGTAACAGGAGGTCATAAGCTCCTGTGCGTGACTAAACTACGCATCGTCTTCAGTTTGGACAATCTTAAAGTCAGCTGATGCACAGTGGAGTAACATAATTTATTCGGTGGACTTTAAACATGTACCTACAATCGGCAAATCTACTGCACCTTTATCAGACCAATATCACGATTATCCTCGTTCCTCCATACGCACTGCTTCCAATTTCTGTGGTCAGTGTCATTACCACTCGCTCCCGATTCTCCCTTAACACCACGTGGTCCAGGGGAACCTGCCACACCCTTTTCTCCTTTAGCACCATCTCGTCCGTCGCGGCCTGGTAAGCCGTTATGTCCATTCACACCATTTCGTCCAGGAAGGCCGGGTGATCCCTGAAGGCACGTTGTGGTGCCAGCCTGTGGGATAAAAGGTGTTTGGTAACTTAGTACGCAAGGTACAACAAGACTAATAAAAATTAAACGAGAAAAAGGAAAAGATATGCTACAAGTAGAATGGCGACATTGTAGAAATAAAATAAACGAAGACTGGAATTGTGCGGGTTTTTTCCTTTGTATCATTTAAGTTGTAGCGGTACAGAAATGATTTTGAAGCTTACATCTGCTGCCATGTACAACTATACAAATGAACCTTCGGGTTTTTTTCAGCAGCTTTTGCATGTGTCAAATACCTTTCAGTAAAGAGCGACTTGTATAGTTCTGTGTGTTTGGTGGGGGAGGAGGAAGGGGAAGGAGGCTGCTGTTACGCTTCTTTTTTTAAGTTTATCTTGACCTGTTTTGGAAGCGCCCGCCTCCCTCTCCCCTCTCCCCCCTTCACTCCTCCATATTCACCGCTTCATGTGACAACATGAAGAAAACGGAAACTGGTTATCATACCGCCTCTTCTTCCTCCCACATTTAGCCGATTTCCTCTAAACTGACTTATACGAGTTTATTTTACGGCATTTTTCGTTTTACATATTAAGATGAATCATTATTAATTTCAGCGGTAAAGAACAGTTTCTCTCACGGATCCTTTTAATGGGAAATGAAAAAGAATAAAAAGGATATGACTGGTGATAATCGCATGAGATGATAGTATAGTTATGTATTTATCATATTTAAAATGGCTAATACTGAATTCACTCGTTTGCCTTGGTCTAGCGAGGAATCCTCTTTTTTAAATTCAGATACAAAAGCGTTTTTGAGTTTCCTCCTTCAAAGTGAAATTAAACTATGATCCGTTGATGATTTTATGTTCAACTATGTTCCAGTATTTACAGAGGAAAGCCACATACAGCAAAGGGAATTGCAGATTTTTTGTGGTTTCTTCGGAGCTTGTAAGAAAA
Source organism: Pavona decussata (assembly GCF_977016875.1). Lineage (NCBI taxonomy): Eukaryota > Metazoa > Cnidaria > Anthozoa > Scleractinia > Agariciidae > Pavona > Pavona decussata. The sequence goes on from NW_028145600.1 coordinate 384,034, forward strand.
AAACCTACGTGGATCATTAATCATTTTTTTTTTTTTTGCAATAAACCTTTATTTCGAACACACACAACATTTAAAGCCTCAAACCTACAATACTGACAACACTTTACAATCCTCTTTGATAAGTATTACAATATAGAAAGAAGAGCCTGCCATACGGAGCTTGAGCCCGCAGTACGAGCGGCAGTCAAAACTGGTTATCCTACGTCATTAGCAAGTGACACTTCACTGTGGACTAAATGACGATACTATCGAATTTGTTGTTAATCACCGGTTCACGAAAACGGCCTATTTCTCCAACCTAAAGCAAACGGGAAACCACTAGATACCTTTCCCCAGCATTCTGGAACTTTCCACACAGCTACTTAGCTTCACTTAGTGAATAACACCTCACAGCGTTAAAAAGAAGGAGAGCGAAAAACCTTGACAACCGCGGCCGTCCGACGCGGACAGTGCTTTTAAATGAGGTACTCCTTAAACAGTTTGCGCTATTCTATGCGTTTTATAGCACTAAATAAATTAATAAATATGTATACAAGTATACAGAATAAAATTATTTACACGACTGTATACGCATGATTTTTATTAAATTTAGTTTGCAGCTTTATGATGTATCCGCGAAAAAGTTTCAATTTCTATTTTTCATTTGGTTGTAACGGTTGATAGCATGCATTACTCACTTTTTTCGAATCACCGCCCCGAGCTTGTTGTGAATTATCTGCGAGTAAGCCGTCAGTATCTTTTTTAGCTGAGAGTCTGAGTCTCACAACAAACATTTCCAGGCCAGATTTGGGAACTGAGTTCGCACAACATGTACCTCTAATATTTGCTAAAATATTATAAATATCTACCTCTTGCTCTGAGTTTCAAGTTCAGATTCAAAAATTCAACCAAGAAGAACAAGGTAGTGAACTGGCCCGCAGGTAGCGAGTGCTAATCTAGGCGGGCCAGACTTTCAAATCACTCTATTGCTAGTTAGTAGTTAGTAGCTAGTAATTAAAATTTCACCTATTTACATTTAGACATGTCACCTATAAATTTAGACGTGATTCCTGTTCTTGTTATTCAGATTTATGAAGATAATCCAAACCCTGATTCAAAACAGTAATAAGTTTAAGAGCCAAATCCGCATTATTTCCCTTATTATTAAAACTTTACACACCTGTCAGACAAGTAGACTTAATAAAACTGCAGATTGTTCAAAAATCAAGAATAATAAATTTAAAAAGTTCTAAATCCAATCAATTATTATATGTTCCTCTTGACCCAGAGTTTTTGAACGGTTTTTGTTGTTCCTCATTATTAAAGCCAACACTAAAGAAAACCATATTATATTAACTGTATTAGTATAAGTGTTCAGCAATAATTATTGTTATCAACCTTACATGTCCAGACAACTCTTGCCACTTCACTATTTTTATCATGTTTGAAACTCAATGCATAAGGAACAACCCAAACTATAATTGTGGATGTGACGAGCTAATGCCAAATTTCTGACAATGGCTACATCATGATGCCCAATAATAATAATAATAATAATCTTTTATTAGGAAGCTTCCGCTCACTTAACGTGGTTTTCAGAAAGGTCCTTGATGGGATTTTGCAAGGATATATCCTTCAGTACTTATCCACAAAATAACACATTCATCTCATAGCCAGTATACCCATCAACCTCATTATCAGCCTCCCAACTAATTGTAGCTTTCTCCACATGCTCCTGTTTACCATCCCTCATTCAATAAAATATACTGTAGATGTTATCAATCACATGGGATCTATTTATGTTTGGCTATTTACTGTGTTGCATCTACTGTTTCGAGTCTCTTGTAATTGCCAAAGTCATTCTTCTCTTATTTAGTTTTGCTTATTTTCATTGAATTGCCACAGAAGCCAACAAAAAATACAGAAAAAAGCAACAACAACAACATACAAAAGAAGGAGGGGTATGGCGGGGGGGAAGTAACAGGGCTGGGTCCCAATTGAGAACTGGTCCATATAACTAAGAAAGAGAAAAAACACCCTGAAAACAAAGTTAACAAGAACCATGAAAAAATAACAATAATAAAAAAATTAATAGGTTATTCAGGGCATTTTTTCATTATTCAATCGGTTAATAAAAATTGAATTTTCATAGGTGTGCATTTCCTTCCAATATTTTGTCTGGCTTTTTACTTTTGCTGTTTCTTTGTTACCCTATCTAAAACTCGCCCTACATGTACCTTCCACCTCTTGCTTATGGCACTCACTAACTTGATAAAAATGTCTGATGTTTGGCATCCATAAATTCTTACTCTAGCTCAAATGTGGGGGGGGGGGGGGGGGGGCTGTTTCCCCCATTTCAATCTCATGTTTGGGGTTCCACCAATTGCAAACATTTTATTTTAAATGCAATGGGATACCAAGAGCACTTGCTAAGTTCTGTTTTCTCCACATAGTTTTAAACTGCACAAAAATATTCCTGTATTAGTGAGCACTACCCATAGGAAACCCAAGTATCTCGGTGGCTACTATTGTTTGCGCAGTAACAATAGTAGGCACCGTCCTTTAAGATATTTAACATTTGACACTCTCCCACCCATGCACCCTGTCTAAGGGGTGATGGATCTGGCTGGCAATACATTTACCAATGTTATTCAATTTATATAATTTCGTTATTTGTAACAATTTAATGGCACAAATCAGTAAAAAAAAAAGTAAAAAATATCTAAAATAGCCATAAGGATAATCTGATCTAAGGATAAAATTTTAGGGTAAAAGCACCTCATACTGAGACAGATCACCAATTACCAAAACAAAAAATGTCGGGACAATAAATGACAATAAAACTAGCCATAAAGTTAGTAAGTTAATAAATTATAATGAAATCACATATGTTGGTCGGTGAGCGAAGAGTCCAATCTACAGTTGATCGATATGGCCTTCTTATTCCGTTCCGAGCTATTGCTGGGTTGCGTTTCAACATTTTACAGACACTGACAATAGCCGCACACTTTAAGTGTCTTTTTGAGCGTTAAAATACAAGTGCTGCAGGAGGATTGCAAGCAGAGGACGTGGAAAACTCTCAAAGATTTATACTCGTTGTTACCTAGCAGAGAAACAGGTCGGGAATTTGTATCCCTAAACACTACAGATCCCACCCGGCGAGATCAGTCTCTCCGAAATGTAAGAACAATTTGAAAAGCATATTTCACAACCAGAATGTAAACAAAAGCTGTCCATAAATTGTACGACGAGTCCAGTCGGCCAAAGCGTCGGAGTCTTCACTGTGAACCTCACGCGGCGAAGATCACTATATACTGGTCATTCAACCGAAAACAAAACGACGCAATAAATCGATCAATACTTATAGTCGCCGTGCTACGTCGTGAACTTGGTAAAATCAAAAGGATGAAACAGAAAACAACACTTCAGGCCCTGCCAGGACCATGCTAAATATTTTTCTTGCGCCTTCAATAAGCACTTCATGTAATTTCTCTTGATTGGCACAACCAATCACAGAGCGCAGATATCAATGACGTATGAAAACTCAGTTTTGACCCGTTGCTGAAATCTGATTGGTTGATTTAAATTTCAGACGCGCGGACCGTATGGCAGGAGGAGCTTTCATTATAGCAGAGCTCCCCGCGCCGGAGGTGCGCGCGCGGAGCCCCATTGATAAGAGATTTTGGTAAACCCATGTATGCGAAAAAAATTGGTTATGACGTCACTGTCCGTCCGGCGTACGTACGTACGTACGTCCGCCCCTCTATGTAAGCCATGGTGAAATGTCACACTCAACTTGTGCGGGAACGCGCTTTTTTTCGGCGGGAAGTGGGATGGCTTAATTCTTTTAGGAAACAAACGAGAATTTTGAAGAACACTGATTTCTTGTATTCGTTGAATGTGTTGTAAAACTACATATGTCGAGAAAGCAGGTGACTAATGAGCAAATTTGAACCCCGAGAGCGACGACCAAACAGGCGAAATGTCAGTTGAAAACAAACATGTGGTGAGCTGGGTGAGTAAGCAACTCGCAAGTCGCATAGAATAAAATGCATTTTTAATTTGCAGGCAACTGTCGGTAATTTTCCATATTTAACATACTTCAAATTATACACAAATACTTAAATCGTTGCCATAAGACAAATATTCGTGGATAAATTAATTTTGAACATTCACAGAGCTAATCACAGAGTTATGTTTTGTGTTGGACTTGTGTAATTCATTCGCAGGGCACATTTGTAAACACGCAGTAAACGTTTAAATATTTCGGACCACAACCAAACATTTTTTCCCCTGTATTCTCCTTTTGTTAACGTTTACTTATAGACTTGAATTATTTCTGTAGGAGAAATATTTACAGAGTTATGTGTTGTTTTGAACATTTTGTGTTGGACTTCTCTAATTCATTCGCCATTCGCAGCGCATAGCTTTTGTAAACACGCTCTAATTTTAAGCCCTCACTGAAATATTTCGGACCACAACCAAACATTATTTTTCTTGTATTCTCCGTTTGTTAACGTTTACTAAGAGACTAGAATTATTTCTGCAAGAGAAATATTCACACTGAGAGTTATGAATTGTTTTGAACATTTTGTGTTGGACTATACTAATTCATTCGCTATTCTCAGCGCATAAGTTTTGTAAACACGCTCTAATTTTAAGCGCTCACTGAAATATTTCGGACCACAACCAAATATTATTTTTCCTGTATCCTCTGTTTGCTAACGTTTACTTAGATTATACAATTATTTCTGTAAGAGAAATATTCACAGATTTATGAATTGTTTTGGACTTTTTGGGCTGGGCTTCTCTAATTCATTCGCAATTCGCAGCGCATAGCTTTTGTAAACACGCTCTAATTTTAAGCCCTCACTGAAATATTTCGGACCACAACCAAACATTATTTTTCTTGTATTCTCCGTTTGTTAACGTTTACTAAGAGACTAGAATTATTTCTGCAAGAGAAATATTCACACTGAGAGTTATGAATTGTTTTGAACATTTTGTGTTGGACTATACTAATTCCTTCGCTATTCTCAGCGCATAAGTTTTGTAAACACGCTCTAATTTTAAGCGCTCACTGAAATAATTCGGACCACAACCAAATATTATTTTTCCTGCATCCTCCGTTTGCTAACGTTTACTTAGATTATATAATTATTTCTGTAAGAGAAATATTCACAGATTTATGAATTGTTTTGGACTTTTTGTGCTGGGCTTCTCTAATTCATTCGCAATTCGCAGCGCATAAGTTTTGTAAACACGCTCTAATTTTAAATTAAAGCGCTCACTGAAATATTTCGGGCCACAACCAAACATAAGTTTTCCTGTATTCTCCGTTTGTTAACGTTTACTAAGAGGCAATAATTATTTCTTTAAGAGAAATATTCACAGAGTTATGAATTGTTTTGAACATTTTGTGCTGGACTTGTGTAATTCATTCACAATTCACAGCGCATAAGTTTTGTAAACACGCTCTAATTTTAAGTGCTCACTGAGATATTTCAGGCCACAACCAAACATTATTTTTCCTGTATTCTCCTTTTGTTAACGTTTACTTAGAGACTACAATTATTTCTGTAAGAGAAATATTCACAGAGTTATGAATTATTTTGAATATTTTGTGCTGGACTTGTGTAATTCGTTCGACGTTTACACTAGAAGAGATTTTTCCGGATTCGTGATGAATCCGGAACGTTTTAGTACCGGATTAGTTTTGCCGTTTACACAGAAGTGGTAGAATCCGACAAAAACCTTCCCGGTTTCAGGAATATTCCAAGACTCATTAATTGTTTTGAACATTTTGTGCTCGTCATTCAATTAGACGGCAAGCTCGAGGTTTCTATCGGCTGATTGTTGGCGAGGGGCGAAGCCCTGAGCCAACTATCAAAGGCGATAGAAACCGAGAGCGAGCCGTCTGGTTGTTTTAGCATACCTCAGTGATCGAACTATCAAGCAAAAAAATATTTTTATTTCATAAAGTTTGATACATTTGCGCAATGATGCATGCTAAATCGCGCGCGTTCTCACAAACTGGCGCATTTGCAAAGTTCATTCATCAAAGTTCATTCATCAATAAAAACAAAGCTACACACTGACAGTGATCGCGCCATAAATTGCGCAGTCTCAGAAACTTGCAAACCGTGAAAGAAAAAATGATGTTAAGCTCAAACTAAGCTTAATTTCAAAGTCCTTTTCATTTTCAAACTCTGAATAAGAGACATAAGAGTTGACGGCAAAGTACAACCGGCTGAATAGTAGTGAAATGGACCACTGAGGATTAATCGGAAGTAGTTTAATTGTTAACTATGGTCACTGTGCAGTTGTTGAACGTGTTCGGAAACGGCTGGTTAGTGTATCTGGTGCTTGTGTTCTGTATATTAATTTGCTGATCAGAAATCTGCCTGGACATCTGGCCTGCAGTAGCCGGTACAATACCCCCGGTGGTTTCTTGTGGAGGTAGAGCCAGTTGAGATTGGTTGCTGATCTGCTTCAGCGGCTGGCGGTTTCCATGTACAAACGAGCTTAGGATGCCCGACATCTTTTCCTTTTGCTCAAACGACGCTCTGGCACTGTACGATTCTATCGACATGTTTGACTTATGTCCAGTCACAGCCTTAATATGCCTTGCCTCGACATTACAATCTGACAGGACGGTAACCGAGGTAGCTCGGACACAATGGTTTGTTAAGTGAGGTACAATCCCGGCGGCTGTGCTCATCTGCTTCATCACGTTGGACAGTGTTTTTTCGCCCGCGAGTGAGTTGCAATACCAAACGATTTCTTCTTCAGGCTTGAATGATGGGCTGACAACTCTTGGAAGCTGGAAGAGGCAGTCAAGAGCTGGATTAAGGTGGCTCAGGAAATTTTACAAGGTCTTTACAGGGCAACGTGGAGAACCACGAACCTCAAACATTTTGGCGTCTGCTTCGTCGGTGTTGTACGCCGCATTGATGGTTTTTTGTCGACAAAACCGCTCCCGGAAACTTTCTTCGTAGCTCAAAATATCGTCTACCCTGGGGTGTTTGGCAGAGGATAAACATCTTTGGAGTGAGACTGCGTTGGTTTTCTCTTCCTCTCCTCCCGAAATACAGGTATGTGTAAAACCACGCGGTTTGCTGTAATTGTTTAGCATCTTTTGTATCCGCATTTCCCAGTTGACCACTTTCAATTGCTCGCTTCTGATGGGAGTTTTATGAACAACTGGACCAACTTTTCCCCCTTTCATCAGATTTTTACAGACTGCATTTAGCGTATCATTTGCCTTCTTAAATTCATTATCTCTGACGATAGACCACGGCTTGTTAATAGGTGCTTGCTTCAAATATCTATCAATGGCCGCTCGGATGGCTTTAAGTGAAGAAACTTTGAACGGTTCGCCATTTGTTTGTCTCACTGACACATAAAACATCTGCAAACACGTGTTTAATTCGGCTTTGGTTTGTTGTTCAATGGGTGTTGTAATTTCTTTTTGGGTTGAAAACCAGTCTAAAACAAAACAAGAACCGCAATTGTTACTTTTCTTGGACAACTTTGTTTTGTTTACTTACGAACTTAAGTGAGCTTACGCGTAATTTGTTGTTGGTTTCAAATAAAGCGTTTTATTTCGGAAATTGTTCTGCAATTACCTTTAAAAATCGTTATTCCATACTTTGAAGCTTTCTTTGTTTTTTTCTGGAATGGCACCTTGCAAAACGTTGTACGTCTTCTTCACAAACTTCACGAAAACTCGAAGTGGAAGCCATTTTCAACAGCTCCAGGTGCCGTCTATCGATCGATAGACGGCACCTGTGTAGCCAATCAGATTGCGCGTTTACGTGATAGTCGGTCACTGAGGTATGCTAATTGTAAACAGTACATACATACATACATACATACATACATACAACCTTTATTTTTACACGATAAAAATATCAAAGCTAACAAGCTTGTGGGGTCGTGTACCAACAAAACTACAATTACAAGTGCGCCCTAATTTTAACGTAAACGTTCAAATATTTCGAACCATAACCAAACGTTATTTTTCCTTTATTTCTTTTCTTGTAACGTTTATTATGAGACTATAAATATTTCTGTACGAGGAATATTTACAAAGTGATAAATTTTGAAACAAATATTTTATTTTTATCCGAGCGACCAAATTGCACGCGTGGAAACATTACATGGTAGCCAAGTTTTCTTTATTGTACGCATTTCAAACTTTACACAAATGTTTCCACAGAAGAAATATTTGAGAGACAGCGTAATTTTTTGATCCATAAGTGTTTTATGCTCTCGAACGTCATCGGATTTCAGCAAAGTGATCTCGCACGATCAACAAGAACACATTATGGTTCAAAACATTTTCCGCTGACGCGTAAAAAGTTTGCTTTATATGCACCTAAGATATATATCACTCAAGACAGGGTGAAGAATTTGTAACGTTATTACGTTCATACAATAAGCAGAGTAGCATGTATAAATGCTATTAAAAAGGAATTGCGGAGCTCCGCTTTTAGGCTTGGCTAAATATATATATTATATATCTTAAACAATCTTTTCTATGACCCCGCGGGCCAAGATGGATAAAGATGTCTCACGTTTACTATAGAAAAACAATCATGTAGAAACGGTTTCTGTCTTCAAATGAAAGGTGAATAACAAATGCTTTCCCCTGAATTTCATTTAAAAATATAAACAGCGAAACATTGAAAAACGTACAAGAACGTACGCGTGATGCGTAACGTTACTCTAGATCACTCAGGCCGGAAATTACGATCCGTCATTGACCCGGCGTCACATACATATCAGGACCGTACAAATGGTTTTTGTCTCTAAACAAAAGGTGAAAACGTAAGGATTAAAGCCCGGGGATTATAAAAAGCATTCGTATGACAAATGTCGTTTTCCCCTATATTTCATTCTGACTGCAAGAAATACAATTCTATCTGGTGGTTACTTATTGCCTCACTAGTATCGCTGTATCTATCTATTTGGAAGAATTAGCGATGCTGGAATTTATCATTGCTAAAAGATTGTAGGCTTACGCACCACGCAGTCAAATATGGCCCGAGTATAAGCTGGAAAGAGCTTCTTGTTCATGTGATAATTATCAACTTGCAGAAATTTACCGTTATCAGTCTGAATGAGTCAATCATTCAGTGAACTTATTTAGTGAAGTCACTTAGTGGACATTTTCATTTATCGAAAGCTCTCCACCCTCCCAACCAAAAAGAGAAACCCTTTGAAAAAAATGTTATGCGCCTTTCCTCTCAAAATAGACAAAGCCCTCTGGAGATAAATAACGAACGCTCCCCAAGCGGTGAGATATGATTATCAACTTGCAGAAATTTACTGTTATTTTGAATGAGTCACTCATTTAGTGAACTTATTTATTTGCCTCTTTCATCAGTAGCAAGGACAAAATAATAAAATAACAACAGTTTTACCCAAATCTTACCTTTGCGACAGAGGACGCAGAGTACACAGGTATCAACAGACAAAGTAGAAACAAAACGGCGGAAATTGTTCTTTTCATATCGGAGACAGAAATAGTGCGCCAAATTTGCAAAGCAAAGTGATGAAACACAACAGAGGGTCAAATGTTTTGGTTTCAGTGAGGCAGAAAGCAAACCAGACCCACACCCGCACTGCACTGTGTCACTGAGTGACGGGTATCTGTAAAACGAGGACCGGATGGCTGCGGATGGCGGATGGGAAAATGAGGATGGAAAAATGCGGATGACAAAATAAAATAAAAAACTGAAAAAATGAAATAAAATAAAAAGTGTAAATCAGTATAAATATACAGATTAACAAGAAGAAAAAAAATGAATGGAAAATAACAACAACAATTAACAATTAATAAATAAATAAATAATTAATAATTAATTAATCATTAATAATTAACAATTAATCTGTCATGATGGTACGTCTGGGTCTGGCTGCGACGATTCGTCAAACAAACCTTACCCCGCAATCTTGCTCATGACACAACACTTTGTGTAGGGTGTGATGCTTTTATTGACAGTTGCCAATGACGCTGGGTTTGACAACAGATTTCAAAGGTGGGGGTTCACCTGAGAGCCGTTTTCATGCCGCTTAAAATCGGTCAAATGGAAATATCTTGTTTGCATTTCAAGCAATACAAAAACCGTCCATTCATAACACAAATCAATGATTTGGGGTGTTTTATGAATTTTTGGGTGATTTTTAGGTATATTTGGAAGGAAATAATTTTTCTTGAAGGATTGGTAAAATTAAAGGAAATAAGAATTGTTGAAGATTTAGTAAAGTTTTAAAATTAGAATTTGTAGTTAATAATTAATAGACGGATACCAAGTTAGTCCACTAGCAACCTGGGGTGCTCTTGCGTGGTTATCGACTGTCTGTTAGTGTTCCAAAAATCATTTTCTTTCTTCTATCCATTCTTAAAACTTCTTCAAATTTCACTCAAATTCAGGTAGAGCCCCACCTTAACCTCCCATAGGCGACCACTTGACACGCAATCTGCTGAATGTCTCACGGGTGGAAATTGAAAAGTGTGTCGCTGAAACATGTTGGCCACATCAATGGACCGGACGCCGTAAATCTCACCGGTCGGAGCTACCGGAAGTGTCTCCCGAAATAGCTTAGCATTAGCATAAAATACACATGCACTATAATGTACACTGAAATGAAATTTAATCAGATTGAATCCCTTGTAGGAAAAAAAACTCTCTTATCTTGTACATGCATGACTCTATCAACCTTCTATAACTCAACAGAAAAATTGTGGCGAAGCTGTATCGAAAAGAACGTCAACTGGATTATGTAACAAACAAACGCGAAAGTTGTCTGTTGTCTGCTGGTGTTCTAATGCTTGTAATGCTTGTAACTTTTGCTTATGTTACGTCCTCTGAAATATTAAGACAGCGCCACCTGGACTAATAAAAGAGTCAAGCTTTGATCACAAGAATTGTCTCAATCAGTAATTTGTGAATCACAAACAATAGTCGTGGTTACACACACCTTGGGTTTGGGGCCTTCCAGAGGGTAAATGGTAGACTGCAAGCAGTCCCTTTCTGGATAGTCGAGGTCGCGCGGAATAGCCGAGCGCGAAAAAACTGGAGCGAACGAGCGGAGGGGGGGCTTGGGGAGTCTCCCCAGTCTCTTCTCGTTTATTTCTCCTCGCACCAGTCTCGCTGCGCTCGACTGACCAGAAAGGGACTGCTTGCAGTCTAGGTAAATGGCTTGGGTTCGGTTTAGCTCAGGTTTCATGTTACCCTTGGGGATGCGGTTACACAGTAAAAGAACTCCCCTCAGGGTAAAATATAATTAGATATGATTTCACTCTGACCATGCATGCAGTTCTGTGGGAAACGTACAGATCGACATGCATGACACAAATCGAGATCTTGTAAGCTTAATTTCAGTGATTCTCCAGCTAATTATTCGACAGTCCTCCATAAATATAGTTTTTTTGCGAGAAGACAGCGAAGAAGGCGCAATGAAATACTCGTTGTAGTAGGAACCTTCGTTTTGACTAACGTTCCTATAAACAGATAAACAAAAAGATTACAACTTGATCAACTTCGAAACTGATAGTCTGAAGAGGGAACTCATAAAAATAAAGAAAGAAATACTCATAGTCTCCTTGTGCTACCAGTACAGTAAGCGCGAAATTAGCCAAGCGTATCAGAGGTCAACTCAGAGCATAGCGGGCGATTTCCTGTGTTAGCTACGTTCTGCATGACGATTGGCCAAGCCACCTCAGGGAGCAGATAAACCGTACTTTTCAGTTCAGGAACTGTCATGGGAAGTTCTTTTGTTCTCTTTGATGTATCCATGGAAATAACCCAAAGGCAGTTTCGGTCTGGGAAAAGCGGTTACACACAAAAACATCCTTACCCGTGGGAAAATGCTAGTTACCCATGGGTAAAAGGGCTAAGTGTAACCACAACTAATAATCACCATAGACCCTTAGATGTTTTGCCTAGAATAATTTTGGAAAAGTCTTAACATACTTGTAGCTAAGAAAAGTTATTACCATGGGTTTAGATAAGCACTGGCAAAAGGGTTAGGTCTCCGCAATTACCATATGTAAATTACCCGAAAATTAGACCCCCTGTGCTCTGACCTCTGGTAAGCGACCACCTCCCGTAAGCGACCACATATCCTTGACCTTTTGGGTGGTCGCTTACGGAAGGTTCGACTGTAGTCGATGCTCGAAACAATCTGCTCGTTATTGAAAAAAAGACTCGCATGTGCTTTATCTCTTAAGGTATTCCTGGAGGCTAATTTGCTCAATTTTGACATGGCATAATGGGGTTGACAGGCCTACGCGACTCTCATGTGCGTGTTTAGCCTAAATAAGAGTTTTGCCCTCACGGGTTATGTTTTCCAAAGAACACCCTTTTCTCTATGAAAAGAGCGGTGCTCCCGGTAAGATTTTCTTTTAGCGCTGGATTTTCTTCTTTTTAAATGCCATCTATGATTTGGAGGATTTGCGCGATAGACACTGAACAAAGCCATGTGTTTAACTGTCGCATGTGTTGTAATTGATCTCCGAAAAAACAAAGACGAAAATCGCACTCCTGGCGGTGTATAGAGCTTTATACAGTCTCCATAGTGAGCTATATGCTGCAACACATATGCACAGTTCTACAGAAACACCTATCCGCGAACAAAATGACAGTTCATGTACAAAATTTAACGTTTTAGCCATCATAGAAAACACAGCGTCAAGCTTAGCCCCACCATGGATCGAACTCGCAGCCACCAGATTGGCTCAAACCAAGGAGCCAATTGAATTGCAGGGTTTTCGATCCGAACCATGGGTTTATAATTTGACAAGAGAGCGCGTTTGTTGAAATGATACCGAGAACTCATCTCTATCATTTCTGAAGAATCGGCAACTGATGAGATCCACAAGATTAGGATCGAAACCGCGGTCTTGCCTGACCATTGCCTTAAATGCTACAGAATTTACTTACGGCCGAAGGACTAGAAGCAGCGAGTTTGCCTTTTGGTCGAGGGTCGAGGGTAACTAGTCGAGGGTCGAGGGTGAATGGTCGAGGGTCGAAAAATTATTCAAAATTATTTTCAAATTATTTCTGAACTTCGTCGACTCAAAAGTTCACAGGCTCGTGTTTACTCGAGTTTCCGCGCCGGTGCCTGTTTTTGCCGCATTTGGGTCATATTTTTTTTTGTCAAAAACTTTTACATTCCCACGGACTCTCCGGCGTGCTGAGCATCAGAATCTGGCGAATTCCAATTATATTATAGCAGAAGATAACGCGAACGCTGAAGAGTTGGAGCTGAACTTTGGTACGAAAACACCAGTCGACAAGTGTCAGCGTGAGATAAAATACCTGCTGGATAAGTACAAGGATGCTAAACTGACAGTGGAATCGAAACCAAAGTGGCGGTCATATTAGAAAATCGGTCTTCTACGACAAAATCGATCGAGTCCTCGGCGTCTCTGTTGTCTACAGTGTTCACTCGCAAGCAAGGTCACTTGATTTCGAAGAATTAGACGTTTCAATATTAAGCACAACATAAGCAGTATTTCTGCCTCAATTTGAGCTTGATTTAAAAGCAAAATACAAGCAATAACGATCAGGATTTGAATGTGTTCCATGGATGTGTCGAAAACGAAGACCCAAAAACGAAGACCGAAGACCCTGTGGTCTAAAACGAAGACCCACTGGTCTAAAACGAAGACCGTGTGGTCTATTTTTGCATAAATTAAAATGTCATCTGAGGGCGCGACAAACTTGACAGTCGGTACAACAAGTGTCAAATTGTGTAACGCAATAGGACTGTAACTGTCACAGGTGCGCTTGATTCGTTTCAACGGCCGGGCTCAAAGGTGAAGTGTGTGTGACTTGCAAAGTTCTACAATCAAATACAGCACGTTGAATGTCCCCGGGAAAATTAGTAATTGATATATAAGTGTTAAAACGAACAACATTATAGAACTGTTGCGGTTTTGAGCATATGTCGAAAGTGTCACACAACAGATTTGAAAAACGATATTTTAGACTCATCCCACAAGCCAAAAAATCTTATTGCTTTGACTTTTTACAAAATAGGCTTCTTATTTTGTATAAGATCACGTTTACATTTCAAAGGCTTGTGCCGTTATGGCTGTACGAGAAAGCTCTCACGTAGGTCAAAAGATGACTTATCTTTAAATTTTTGTTAAATGAACAGTCCTTGCATTAGAGTTGGTGTTCATTTCAATGTGTCAGAGTTTGAGTAATAATTTTTGTTCTGATGGCACAGCTCAGATGGTTCTGCTACTTTAATTAATAGGATCACACTGGTGCACTAGGGACGCCTGCATGACCTTTCACTACAATCTCAACAACAACAATCAGGAGCCCATGGGCTCCTGCAACAATCAGTTATTGGTAGATCCATATATAGATCGCAAAACTAACATAATAACAAAACTACAAAACTTAAACCACTGTGGTAAGCAATTTGAATCAAGTTATAAAAACAAACTAATCAATCAATTAAAAGATTCTTAAATGTCATCCGAGGTACAGAATCGCTCATATTCAAGACCCGGTTCTATGTGAATATATCTGTTGAAACTGCAACCTTTCTGTTAACGCTCGAAATTTGTGTCCATTTATCATGTTTCAGTGATAGTTATTTATCAGTGATAGTAATCATAATCGGAGAACATGAACTCTGCGAAAACGAAAAAAAAATTGTTTGTTTTTGAAGCCCTAATTAAGTTACTTTCAACTGCCCAATAGAAGCTCTAAAAGACCCTTTACTACTACCACTCGAGCGTTCCCTAATAAACGACAAATTTCTCGATGGCACTAGATGAACAGGAGAAATGCAATAATGTTCGTCAATCATCACAAAATCGCAAGATCGCAACTGAAACTGTCATTATAACGAAGACGTGAAAGTCCAATGAAATGATTGCTTCTTTTCTGAAGCCCGAAGTCACAACTTTTAACTTCTTAATAGGCCGCTTTAAACTACTGTATAGGAGGGTAGGGGTGAATAGGTTCGGGCATCGACGGATTTGGCCTGTTTTTAAAAGCAAACAGATTGCGTACGTTTACAATAAAAAGAGCAGATTAGTGGATTTCACAGATATAGCGGATCGCCGAACTGCCGGGAATTAAGAGGTTCCTACGGATCTTTGGTCCACCTTAGTTGGTATGTTAATTAACGCTTTATTTGCCGTCTTTATCGATTTTTGCGCTCCTTTAATTCAATTCAATTCAATTCAATTCAATTTATTTGCCATTAACAAAAAAATACAACATAAATACATTATAGACGACACACAATATTCTTACTATTACAATATTCATACTTGACTATTTACAATATTAAATGTGTTAAAGGCTAGGAAGCCTATATAGAAGCCGGGGGCTTATTAACTATAGGCTTCCTAGAACTATTGGATAAACCATAGAAGTTAAGGGTACTGATTGAAATTTCCAATTAATTTTTTTTTTTTTTTTAAAGAAGAAAAAAAAAAAAAAGGGAAAGGAAGAAAAAAAAGAAAAGGTAAAGAAAAGGTGTGTAGCTCAACAAAGAGTCAATTTAACTTAGATAGAAGGAATTTTTTAAGTCTTTTGCCAAACAAACTGATAGTTTCACTGTTTTGAATTTCACGACTTAGCGAGTTGAAAAACGAAGGACCTTGAAACCGAATTGAGAATTTTCGAAGATTAGTTCGACAATAAGGTATATAGAAAAGGTTGGAATTTCTTGTTTTATAAGAATGTATTTGACTTGCAAGAGTAAACATATCACGAAAATAATTTGGAAGTAAGCTTCTTTTAAAAAGATACATAAATTTACCTATTTGGTATAAATAAATGTCAGAGAATTTTAAAATCTCCTGTTCTTTAAAAAGAACACCGGTATGAGCATCAAAAGAAACTTTTGATATTATTCTAATTATCTTCTTTTGCAGAACAATAATCCGATTTAAATTAGACTGATACGTCGATCCCCACACAGAAACACAATAAATTAAGTAAGGGTAAACTAGACTATAGTACAAGGAACGTAAGGAGGTTTTGGGGAGGCAAAAACTAGACTTATAAATAATACCTATTGATTTTGATATTTTTCTAGAAACACTAAGAATGTGAGGCTTCCATGACAAATGCTCATCGAGGATAACACCTAAAAATACTGTTTCTTTCACACGTTTAATTCCATTGTTGTCAATTTGAATAGATATATCAAGTGTTTGCCTCCTTTGGGGTGGTCTAAAAACCATAAAATTTGATTTTTTAAAGTTAATGGACAGTTTGTTTGCTCGACACCAATGAGTTAATTTCAGCAATTCAGAATTCAAGATTCCAGGAAGCAAGTTAAAATCTTTGTGGGAGAAAAATATGTTTGTATCATCTGCAAAAAGAATAAAGTCCACGACCTTAAATAAATGTTTTGTGTTATGCTGCAAATTTTACCTCTGAGTAAGATCAGCCTCAACAAATCAAACATCTACAGTCCATTGCGGTGACTGTCAAGCTGAACTGTCAAGTTTGTCGCGCTCTCAGATGACATTTTAATTTATGCAAAAATAGACCACACGGTCTTCGTTTTAGACCAGTGGGTCTTCGTTTTAGACCAGTGGGTCTTCGTTTTAGACCACAGGGTCTTCGTTTTAGACCAGTGGGTCTTAGAATAAATTAGAACGAAATATAATATACATCACCGCTATTTACAGTTGTTGACATATCTGACAGATTGTAGACTACAAATAGTGTTCAGTGCGGATAAAAACTTTCAGACAAAAAATTGTCACGACAAAATTTTTTGTTCAGATTGGACGAAGTTAAATGCGAATTTGTCTGCTAGTGCGGATAGGCCCTAATCTTTTCATAAGCGAGTGAATCGTTAGACAAAAAAAAAACCACTGGGTTTCTGCTCTGAATAAACAATATTGTTTTAAAACTTGAGTGTTACAACGATACGTAACAGCATCTTCAGCGTTCGCGTTAATATCCGGCTTCTGCTATAATTCGAATCCGCGGTCCGGAAAAAAATAATTTAACCGTAAAAATAGAAAGCTCAGCACGCCGGAGAGTCCGTGGGAATGTTAAAGTTTTTGACAAACTCAAATTCGGCAAAAACAGGCACCGGAAACTCGAGTAAACACTGCGAGCCTGTGAACTTTTGAGTTGACGAAGTTCAGAAATAATTTGAAAATAATTTTGAATAATTTTCGACCCTCGACCATTCACCCTCGACCCTCGACCATTTACCCTCGACCCTCGACTAGTTACCCTCGACCCTCGACCCTCGACCAAAAGGCAAACTCAGAAGCAGCCCCTGGCCAGAGCACGTAAACACAGGAGGAAAATACTAAGCTCCCGCAACACAAACCTCACAGTTACAGAGCTTAGCGGAGCGACAACAAAACACACAGCCGTAACTTAAGCGGCCTTTAGCCCTCAATTTAACACATTGCATAGCTTTCAAAGAAGCTACAATGCTTAAGAACGGATCAAGGGACAAATAACCGTGATAAGAAGCACAGCATCTTGCACCAAAAGCAAATAGCCGGGCCCGGCAATCTGACAAAAGCTGCAAGATAATGTATAGTTATTACACGGTTCAAATCCTATCCTTACAACGATAAAAAGAGAGGCTATACTACCACCAGACGCACTGAAATGAGCCATACCAAGCCGTAACTAAATGCCACAAACGGCATAAGAACGACAGTCGCTAAACGGAAACGTAACAACAAGAGGTCAAAATGACCTTTGAGATCAATTACAACACATGCGACAGTTAAACACATGGCTTTGTTCAGTGTCTATCGCGCAAATCCTCCAAATCATAGATGGCATTTAAAAAGAAGAAAATCCAGCGCTAAAAGAAAATCTTACCGGGAGCACCGCTCTTTTCATAGAGAAAAGGGTGTTCTTTGGAAAACATAACCCGTGAGGGCAAAACTCTTATTTAGGCTAAACACGCACATGAGAGTCGCGTAGGCCTGTCAACCCCATTATGCCATGAGAGACTCTCAAAAGGGACCGAGTGAGATTGAAAAAATGTGGCACAAGGTTGGAAAAATGGACCCCTTGATATTTCGTCCAGAGATAACCTATGGTATGCTAAGAATCGTGATATAAGTTTTAGGTTCTAGAGTTTTTACATTTTTGAGAAAATTACGAAAAACTGTCGACAACCCGTGAAGCCGAAAAATCTCAGAAATGAGGTCAAATTACATGATCAGATAATCGAACTCGCGTGAAGGCGCATAGCAAATTATGGTTCTCCTTAGTTTATAATTTTATTTAGGAGGTATTGCTTAGCTGCTTTGATGACATTTTAGACTTACAATTATAATTCCGAATTCCTGGAGAACAAGCGAAGAGAACCGAAATTTCTAGACTTTGAAAAACAAAAATTCCATACCGTTTTCAAACATCTCAAAACGTACTCGGTATTATGTAGAATTCTTTCAAAATTCAATTCTAGCAGGTAAAGGAGCTGTTTTTGAACGTGATATAATTTGTTTCTTGGCAAAAGTTATTTCTGAGGCGAACTGCCCCATGCAAGTTGACCCAATTTGACCTTTCGAAGAGATTTTGTTTAACCAAGAAATGTAAACAACATTCGACTAACCTTAGCTCGCTTTCTGAGCAAACCACTGAAAAACCCTGCCATTTCCCATTAAAACTACCCAGTAAACCTGAGATAATACTTCGATGCCAGCTTACCTTCCAAATGGGTGTTTGAAGGCAAATCATTTTGACGTTCTCAGTTAATTTTTCCATTGCTTTCTTGTTGCCGCCCTTTATAATTTAGGGTCATATCTTGACATCGAGCTTGTACGTCGGTTCCAGGCTAAGCTGGTGCAACAATTTTCCGGGAAATCAATCCCTATAATCCAATATCTACCTCTCAGTGAGCAACTTCTTGATATTCATTTAGTTTCTTGTATAATAAAAAAAAATTCCTAAGCGCAAGACGTAAATCTCGGTCTAGTGAGTGTCACGCAATCTTGTCTTCGTCACTTCCGGACCAGGTGATTATTTTTTTTTTTCTGACGGGGGAGGGGGAAAGACGTTTTCCTATGCAAACAATTTCTTTTTCTTGTTAATGTTGCACGCAATGCATTTAACGGTTCATTACATGGCCACTACAATAATTTAATTAACATTTTCCATCATGATATCGATATAAACATACACAAGACTTTTTCATGTCTTTTGTTCCAAATATTTAATACAGTAATTCACTCACTTGCTTTCGCTCAATATACGTTTTTCTTTCAAGTTAAAACGGGACAACTTCCCGTTTTTGTCCTTCGTGCACTCAGCTATTGCTCAGCTCAGTGGGTAGTGGAAAGTAGCTAAGAGTTCGTAGCCACACCCTGTTCACTCTCCGTCTCCCCCTAGTCCCCTACCCCACCCTAGTGCTAACTTTGAATTTAAAGTGAGTGAAAACAAATGTATTTGGGGTAAAGGACGGCCCTTTTCATTTTTTTATTAAAGGGAGGGGGGTGAGGACTGGAAGATTTTGAAAACAACATTACGCGGGCGCAAGCGGAAAAACAAATTTCCTGCAGAGCGCAAACATATATAAATCCCCTACAGCATCTTAGTGACATGGATTCTAAGAAGAAAGTCTATATGACAGTGCTCCCACGATTGACGTATGGTTAGGTTAGGGCTTGGCGTGGTATTTGGGTCGTGATACTGAAAAACTTATCCCTTTAATTACCCTCCTCCCATCCCCCTACCCCACCCTTATGCTAAATTTGGTCTTTACTTATCCGCTTTGCAGAGACATAGTTGACAGTACCCCTCAATTTTGTCTGCATAGGGCTGTTTACGTCTGATGGATACATCAACAGCAATGTCAAGCCCGGCGCAAATGTCTCTTAGTTTTGCAACCGATAACTTGGTCGTGTTGTTGAGTTTTCCTCCTGAGGTCATTTCGCATAGATTATATTTATCCCAGATGATGGGGTGTCCTGGCAAAAGTTCCCGAGAAACCTCATTCGTCAATTCTTCGATGGTCGCCTCCTGGGTGGCACATTCAATCTCCTCTACAAGATCCTCTTCGTTAAAGAGAGACTTCTTTGTCGCAAGTCTGGAGAAGAATCCAGCGACCTGAGATGCAGTCAGAAACTCTTCACTACTGAACATCCGTTTCCCCTCCGGGTCCACGGCAGACATCATGGAGCGTGCAACTGATGCCGGATCACTTTTTCGTCCTGACCACTCACCTTGTTGAAATTTCTCAGTCAGGTACTTCTTTTGCTTGCACGTAAATCTACATCTACGGGAAGCATTTGACTTGAGCGCCCAACCCTTTGGTAGCATGTCGTGAGAAGATGGTGGTTCTGCAACTGCGTCCAGCTCGGGAACAGCTTCGCATTGCCCCTCAAGCCTTTGAGCATATCCAAGAGCAGCCCTATCCAGTAGAGTATATCGCTCAAGAACACGTTGGTGTTTTCCACAGTCTAAATGCCGCTGCATTGATGAATATCTCACAAATGTTTTTACACAACCCTCCTCAGGACAACTGAATATCGCCGCGTTACTGTCTTTCTCTTCGATATTCACAGGTGGATCTGGATCTCGAACTGATGCTTTTGTGCGCCTCTCCTTGACAGATGTAAATACGCTTGAGTAAGATGGTCAGATGGGGATGGGCAATGCAATTTGTCTGTAGGGATGAGTTTACCATCGCCGATACCATACGCGCTCCAAACTAGTAGCCCCTCTTCCTTGTACTCGACATTACTGAGCTGACTAACACCCTCTATCTTTGAAGATAGCACCTTCGGGACTTGGACAGTGTCACACAA
Organism: Pavona decussata; assembly: GCF_977016875.1. NCBI lineage: Eukaryota > Metazoa > Cnidaria > Anthozoa > Scleractinia > Agariciidae > Pavona > Pavona decussata. The sequence goes on from NW_028145600.1 coordinate 404,801, forward strand.
TGCTACGTTAACACCAGGAACTCTACCAGAAGAGAATATCGTGTCTCTCATTTGCTCAGGCGTCTCGATATCATTTCCAGCGTTAAGATAAATCCTCATATGTGACTTTATAGTCGCAGCCTTCCGATCACATGCCGCCTTGCCCCCTTGTGGATCAGAAAAATCTAGACGCCTGATCTTGACACCTTCTTCATGGCCAAGGGCTGCTGCACAGACGAGAGTGGTTCCGCAGTGGTAGCAGCCGGCATTATCCTGCCGATAACAGACGGTCTTGAGCCCGGGCATGGCGATCTTGAGTTGACGAATAACATCGGCCATAACGGCAACGACTGCGCAGCTGTCTTGAGTACAGGACTTGAAAATGTGTGCGAACGTTAGCATCTGCAACTCTCCTCCCTCTCGTCTTGTGGCCATGGGATCCCTCGTTTACCGAACCAGTCGGTCTGACTTTCTCTATACTTTCGGGGAAGATATTTCACTGCCCAATCTTGAACAATTAAAACAGACGATTCGTCAATCGATTCCAAAAGCTGTACTCTGGCGCCATCCTGATTGACGGAACGGAGGAGATGAGACTTCCACGCCAATATAGCGGTTTTTGCATTCTTGACTCGGAAAACAAGTTCTTCCTTCGTGTTGGATGTCATGTTTTGACTTTGCGCAATCAAACCTTCCTCGATATCATTTAGAGTTGACGCCAATGTAGCGCAGCGCTCACACACGTCACTGTGATCGTGATCACAACTGGCCTGGAACGAAGGCTCTTTCGGGTCGCTTAAAGCGTATGACCTGCAGTGATCGGCTACTGTAGAACTCTGGGAAACGTGGACCTGCAATAAACATTTGAAAAAAGTTAAACTTAAGAAGCGCTGCTTTAAAGAGAACTAAGTAGAAAGATAGAGAAGATTTCACATGACTGTCAGACTTGCGTTCACTTCATTTTCCTATTGATTGAGGGTCTTGGTCTGTTGTCAGTGAGCCAATCAAATGGCGAACTAAACCCAAACGCACGTTTACTCATGCCACTGCTAAACGCAAGTCAGACATACTTCGCCTCCTGATTGATTTGTTGTTTAATGGGTTCCGCTCCTGATTGGCTTAGGAATTTTATTTGCGGTTAGTAACGGTCAAGTGAAATCCGTTCTAACATTTTGTTATCATATGTTCCTTTACACACATAAGTTAAGTTAGTTAGTTTAATTTTATATGTAAAATTGGATTTGATTTTCCTATTGTTATTATTCATTAGTATTATATACAGGTATATATGTGAGGCGCATTTAAAAACTGTATAGTTGAATTTGCGCCATATAAATAAATATTATTATTATTATTATTATTATTATTATTATTATTATTATTCCGTATGTAACGATTGGCACGCCCATTGAGTTAGTCCTTTATAGTAATCAGCCTTTGAGTGCCGGACAGTAGAAGCATGAAACTGACAAATATTTAGCGGTAAATAGCGCCAACTCAACAAAATAAAACAATAGAAATGATGCTATTTAATGGTATTTCGATTGAACTGCTAGCAGGTGGAAGAGGGTGTTTTTATAACGCGGAAAACCCGGAGTGTGTAATCGCAGACGCCATATTGGACGCACAAGACAAAGATCTGTGGCGAGTGACATAGCAAGGTGGAGGGATCTGCCTTGCGCGGGTCACACCCACCTTAAAGTCGCTTTTAAGGTATCGTTTGCTTGCGCGTAGATTATTTTCCTGCTGTTTCGCCCATCCCATGCCTTGTCCTACATCTCCAAGGGTTTCAACAACATCACACAGATCGTCAAATGCTTCCGCACCTGCAGAACTAACATAATCGAGGCCTTGAACCGATGTCCGAACAGACGCAGCGCACGTGCTCAAAATCCGCAGAAGGGTAGCGCGGCTTAGTGGAGTGAACCCAGACTCTTGGCAGTAAGTCATATACTGGATGGCAATTCGCTCTGGGATAATCATCCGTATGACGTTTGGAACCTTGATAGTCTTCTTCGTCGATAACATGAGTATTCTTTCGCCAAAAGGCAAATCTTGGATAATATGGGGACTAGTGATGAACACTACGAAGTGGTCGATTTGAGCAGTGGATACTCTCATCCTTGGCGTCGGAACTGTTAGCACTGGTACCCCCCTTCCATATACTAAGCAGTGGCGTCTGGCCTCAGTGAAACGATACTGAGAAAAATCGGGTATCCAGTGTCGGAGCTGATTCAGTGTCAACTTATCAGCCATAATGGACAGGACCTGTCGACGCGTCTCCCAGCTGTCGGCTGCGCGGTAGCACGCGGCGAGTGCGCTCATCATGGTTTCGTCGACTGAGCTGCTTGTGGCTTCCTCTCCGTTACATGGTAAGGTTCTTTGTATGACACCAGAGGAAGAGACTGCCTTGAAGAGAGAACCACTATCACTTGGAGCTATGTCTTGTAGAAGTGTAGATAGACCTTGACCTGCCTTCCGCACGTAGTAGCGTCGTGTTCTTTCACTTGCTTCTTCCCAAGGCCGCTGTAGCCGAGAACGAATGGGACTGATTCCTCGAGTGCGCAAAATAATCATTGAGTGGGTCAGTGGTCTTGGACTTTGGTTCCCGCTTTGTTGTAGCTGGCGTGCTGTCAAAGGAGCTCTCCTCAGAGGAGGACGAGTCGTCGCTAGGTGGCAAATAGAAGCTTCCTCCTGGGGTAGCTGGGGTACTGTGTTTAGGACAAGTACTGGTCGTCTCCTCAGCCTAGAACAGCAACGTCAACTGTTATATTGCGCACGGTTCATGAGGCTTTTCCATGTTAATATATAGAAAACAAGGCGTGGCATAAGTGATTGAAAATCTTTAGAAACAACCATAACAACAGCGTCGCTATAAAGGATGATTAGGGAGTGTGATTAAAAAAGGGCGATGCAGAATCAGAGTTGTATGGTAACTTAATGAAATTCAGACTTTAATCCTGTATATAGTTACATATAAAATCAATGCTATGTGCGAGACTCCCAAAATAGCTAGCACTTACCAAAGAAAGCTCATGAATACTCTCTGAAAGGGCAATAAGTTGTGTGTCTTGGCAATCGGCTCTGACATGTTCCCCAAGAGTTATCCTACATTCACTACATATTCCTTGGAAAAAGATAAAACAGTAATAAATATTGAATAATAACTCAATTTCAGTGCTCAACATTGCTCTTTCGAATGTGACTTGGATTTTATGAAATTTAATGTAGCACTGCAGTCCATAGATTATATTCGAATGGACACTTACCAGAGCCGACTGGAAGAAATATTCCAGTAATACGCAAGATTAATCTGGAGATGTCTTTACTGATTCCACGATCAGTAGTACGGGATTTGCGGACGTGCTTCGACAGCTGGGCTGGTATTCGGCAACGCGCCAAACCCCTTCGCCACCCAATGTCCAGCGAAGAACGATGAGCGGGACAAATATCCATGTCAGAAATATTGGAAGGGAAACTGAAAATTGAAGACCTTGCTAGAATCAGTTCCACTTCAGTGTCTACGCCGCTGCCGGTCATCAGCCCCAGAGAACTTTTGTGGCGTGATATATCTTTGTTACAAGTTAGCAAGGGAACTAAATCTTGGACTTTAGTGCTTCGAGGGTCTTGACCGCATTGGCCACCAACTAACCGCTGAAACGAGCAATTTCTCTCCATCTTCCAATTTTCAACCGATGACGCAGAGCAAATGACTCAATTTTGGCAGAAGTAAACACATGCGTCCTAATTACTCGGGATGCGAATTGTAAATAATAGCCAATAATGTTTGATTTCAAAGTGTTTGTTTTGTTTTTTTTGACAAAGTGAGCGCTCAAGGTTATACAACAGGCCCGTAGCAGGGGGAGGGGCAGGGGGGGCTTGAGCCCCCCCAGAATTTTTGGAAGTTACAAAACAGCTGGCCAAAAAAAAAATTAAACCAAATTAATTTGCAGCAATCAGTCTTAAACTCTGACGCTGCAAATGCCTTTTCACTGCACTTAAAAAGTGTGTTTACTACCTTTCAGTTTCTTTCGCTAACAGTTTGCTTTTATATACAACAACAACAACAACAACAACAACAAAGGTACTCCTACCTTGTGGATCGGAAATAAGAACCAAAATGGATCGAAATCAACCAATCTTAAGCCCTAAAAGCTGTTGAAATAACCTACTTGTTTTCTAGGGGGGTGTTTACATGGAGGGAGGAAGATACTATCACTAGGAACATCCTATCCTATCGCCATATGTTTTCTCTATTCAGTTTACATGCAATAAGTTGTACTTGGCCCTAGCGCTAGGATCTTCCTAGAGATAGGAACTTCCTAGCTGAGAGATAGGAAGATCCTAGGACTAGGAAGATCCTAGCACCATGTAAACTACTTTCGCTCGGAAGATCCTAGTACTACGGACAAAAAGAACAAACATGGCGGCAGCAGGGCGTTCAGCTGCTAAAGGCCGACAGTTATTTTTCGTTTCCTTCTTCACTTGGTAACCACTTCGGCCGAAATTTCTGCATGTAATGCACTTGTCATCGGCTTGCCCGAGGGGGGGGACCCCGGGCTGATGTGGGGGAATACGGGGACTTTATGGGGACTTTGCAACAAATTTCTTCCCTTGTGGTGGGGGAAATGTGGGGACTTAGATTTTTGAATGCCCTACTCTCGGGGAAAATATGGGGACTTCGGTTATGTTCAACTGAGAGGAGATTGGGGACAATTTTTGTTCGCTCGATCGATGGCAAGATGGCAGAGGAGAACAAGAAGGTATGTTTTAAAATCCATTGTTTTTTGTCTATCAAACAGACCATCCGTCAAAAATTTGTACGTATTTGTAGGCATTGGCAACTTTAAAATTCCTCTGTGTATATATTATTGTTGATAGAGGTCACTGTTAAAGGTCAACAGGTCGTCTATATGTTAGTGATATAATAGAAGCGGTCTGTTAAATTGTTAAGGATAGAAAAAGTTGATTTTTTTTAAATATTCACAAGAATGTTAATTTCTGAAGCATCACAGCAACTGTTCAGAGTACTCAGGAAACTTAAGGACGTTGTGTTTAGAAGCAGCAATGAACCTTACGATAGTGTGTTTTCCCTTGTTCTTCATCAGTCCGGATAGATTGGAAACAGATTCTGGGGAATTCAGGACTGAATGAAAAGTTGAAATTTTCACCATACTGCGCATGTACAGTAAGAGGAGTGATTTATAGCAACTTATGGAGTATTCGAGAAAAAATAATTAAAGTTCAGTTTTCATCAGAATGTAAAGTCCGTGTGTTTGCCGACTGTTTAAAGAACCCAAATAAAGTTCTGAAGTGCATCTTCAAATCCAGTTGGGTTCGCCAAATACTGGGGACTTTGCAAGAAACAAATCCCGCACGGGTGGGGAAATACAAGAACTTTGAAATACACAATTAGCAAAGTCCCCATATCAGCCCGGGGTCCCCCCCCTCGGGGAAGCCGATGACAGGTGCATAAAACAAACGAAAAGTTGTTTCGCCTTCTCGGATCTTCCTAGTGCCAGGATCTTCCTCCCTCCATGTAAACAGCCCGTAAGGCATCCGCTCATTTATAGCAATACAAATGTCCTTAGACCTCCTCAGTGTATAACAATTTAGTGTTCGCGCGTCGTCGAAAGACACACAAATATGTCCTCTAGTTCTCAAGAGCCAGAGAAAAAATTCTCCCGCAGTCGGGTTCTTACTGCTTGGTTAAAGCCAAATTTTAAAAGAGAAAGAAAAATTTGTCGTCGTTTGTTTACGTCCTCCTTCAAACGTGAAATTAGGAAACTTCACATGGTAATTTACGCAAAAGAAACGGCAAAAAAGATGTACCAAAAAGTGTGATGCAGGTGCAAAGTAATTGTTTTACTTACTAAATCTACTTTTTTTTCTGTTTTTTTTTTTTTTTTTTATGTTCTCGTTGCATCTTAAACTCCCTAATCAGTCTGTTTTTTGGGGGGGTAGGGGGGGAGGGTTTTGTTTAACCATTTTGCTGAGCCCCCTCAGTTGTTTAAGCCTTGCTACGGGCCTGTACAATACACTTCAAAAGACCTAAACGCATTTTCCTGTACATTTCTTTGTAAAGTTGTAAAGATTTTAATCCAGTGGAGTTGTCCACGTTATAAAGTTTGCCGAATTTAAGAAAAAAGTTAGGAGCGTCGCACGTGCTAGCTTCGCTTATCGGGCGATCGATCGAAGATCACAGCTCGAACGCCGTGAGAATTCTATATTTAGAACTTTTTTGGAGGTAAGCAAGCCGCGTTTGCCATAGATCTATTTGCGTTTGGTAATAATCTGTGTTAAACTTAGATCTCTCTCGATGACAACTCTGAAAACAGTTTACAGTACGTGCTCTTTGCTCGTACGAAAAGAAACATGTCTTGTGCGAACCCAAAAGCAAATCATGTTCAGTTTCGAAAAGGATAGTTTTCGAGAATCATATAAAAGCGTGCTTCTACTTCTGCATAAAAAGGTATCTTGTTGAACATTATTCCTAGTAAAAAGTTAGATGAGCCACGAAGGGGACCTACTTGCGTGTTCACCTGCCATGGGCAAATTGGTAAATACAATTACCACAAATTACATAAACTCGCTTTGCGGTCAGTATAAACTAGCCCTCTTTCAGATGTATATTACTATTCCTTTTTAACTAGCTTTAGGATATCATTAGCAAGGAACCTGCCCAGGCATTTTGATTTGGAGGTAAATCTAGATGGGATTTCTAGTTTGTTGCACTGTCACTGGAAAATGGGAAAAGTAAATGTGTTGCGTGTATATACACCGATTCAAAGTATTGCATACAAAGAACTCTCCTTCAAAATAGGCTTGTGATTACAAACAATGTATGCTAGTAAGGAAGAAAATGAATTACTGGGCAAGAGCGAGACAAAAATATCCACGCGGATGTATTTGCGGCGCGTGATCACAGAGATGTAAAGATTGCGTGACATCGATCTGCGTCTATTTTTCAGTTCAATTAGTTCCTTCACGCCTTCCCTCTTTTTGTTATAAATATTCAATACAAAACTCAATAGATACCCTGAGGATGCTTTATATACAGGACATGGATCCAGGTCCTGCAAAAATATTGCACAAGCCAGTGAAAGGTGACACATAGAAAATTCCGTAGCCGTATGAAAAGGCCGGTGGCTGAGCACGGCAGCAAGACACAGGAAAATTGGCGAAGAACAACAAAATTATTTGTCTTCAAACACCCATTTGGAAGGTAAGCTGGCATCGAAGTATTATCTCAGGTTTACTGGGTAGTTGTAATGGGAAATGGCAGGGTTTTTCTATGGTTTGCTCGGAAAGCGAGCTAAGGCTTATCGAATTGTCTACATTTCCTGGTTAAACAAAATCTCTTTGAAAGGTTAAATTGGGTCATTTTGCATGGGACCGCTCGCCTCAGAAATAACTTTTGCCAAGAAAAAAATTATATCACGTTCAAAAACAGCTCTTGTACTTGCTGGAAATGAATTTTGAAAGAATTCTACATAATACCGAGTACGTTTTGAGATGTTTGAAAACGGTATGGAATTTTTGATTTTTAAAGTCTAGAAATTTCGGTTCTCTTCGCTTGTTCTCCAGGAATTCGGAATTATAATTGTAAGTCTAAAATGTCACTAAAGCAGCTAAGCAATACCTCCTAAATAAAATTTTAAACTAAGGAGAACCATAATTTGCTATGCGCCTTCACGCGAGTTCGATTATCTGATCATGAAATTTGACCTCATTTCTGTGAGTTTTCGGCTTCACGGGTTGTCGACGGTTTTACGTAATTTTCTCAAAAATGTAAAAACTCTAGAACCTAAAACTTATATCACGATTCTTAGCATACCATAGGTTATCTCTGGACGAAATATCAAGGGGTCCATTTTTCCGACCTTGTGCCGCCCCTCACGCGGTGGTTAGGGAAAGTTGCTCTTAAAAACTCACCGCATTTATTGGAAACTGCATATTTAAACTCGACTAATTTTGTTCCCTGCGAGACTGCTTGCAAACGAAAGAAAGGTTTCCTGATGGCTCATGGTAGCTGTGAAGCGGAACAAACCCCACTTGATTTCCCAGCGCCGTTCTTTGTTTACTGGTGTTGTTTTTTTTTTCAGGGAACGTTAGTCCTTTGTTAATTGTTGTTGTCATTTTCCATTCAATGTTTTTCTTCTTGTTATTTATACTTTTTATTTTATTTCACTTTGTCATGTTTTTTTAGTTTTTAAATTTTTATTTTCTTTTGTCATCCGCATTTTTCCATCCACATTTTCCCATCCACCATCCGCAGCCATCCGCTCATCGTTTTCCAAATACCCGTCATTGACAGCATTATTGAAGTTTCATATGTCATATGAAACAGATGTAAACAGAACTTATGAACAGCCGATTGTACCAAAACGTATTTGAACTTTGAGCTGAAGAATATAAATAGCTCTGATAACATTTGGCAAATTACCCACACTCGGTATCACATATCGAGCTGAAACAGTGTTCAATAAACTGATTGCAGTGTGCTGAAGTGCGGGTTGTTCAAATCATCGAAATGACTGCTCAAAAGCAGTGTTTGCCTTCCTTTGCCTCAGTTATTTCAGTCTTATCAATTGTGTTTTACTGCGCCGGATTTCTCAGGGTTGAATTGAAATTAAACCAGCAGAAGGAGAGAATAACCAATCTTGAAAACGTCGCTGATGCTGAACCATCGTCCCATCATCCTGGTAAGAGAAGCGTTGTTACATGTATGATTCTACAACCAGGTTTCTTTCTTTCTTTGCCGTCTTAGATACCAAGCCCAGAGCTTACCAACGAAATGGTTAAGTCAGAAGACTAGAAAATGGCTGTAAATTTTTTTACAGGTACCAAAGTAATGTACAGAATCTAGTCATTGCGTGTCTTTACCTTTGGCAAGCAAACAAAAAGGTTAACAGGTCATGTTTGTCTTTTTAATCACAAAATTGTCTGCAAATCTGCACCTTTCCTAAATTGTATTGTGTCATCAACGTCTGTATTTCAGGTTATGTCTGTATTAATCGAACATTCGTATTTTGCGTTGGTCTGTCAACAAATACGCGCGGTCTTCAAACGAAAGGCCTGGAGCGAGTGTATTTACGGAGAGTGGGCCCTGATTGCGCACTTCGTTTGCGAGGATCAACGCTTTCGGTGCTTCGCGCCTTTAAAAAAATAGGTCAAAATAGGCACTCGAAGGAGTGTATGTGGTTTTAGCTATCATAATGAAAAGTTATTGCCTGTGTTCTAGCGACCCTGAAAAAAAGTCATTGTAAGAAAACGAAAAAGAATCTTTTCAAAGATCAATAAATTATATGTAACTATTACATTTACTGCAGGTTTTTTAATCTGGTTTATTGATTCCCTTTTTGTGCATTTACGAAAAAGTTGCAAAGCTGGGATGACAGAAAGTGATGCTCAGCTGCACAAGTCGCTCGACCACCACGACAGCTAAACAAACACTTAAATTCAGCGATCACCATTTTGTTTAAAAACTTAGAGAAACCTTGCAAAATCCGAGAAAAACTTTGAGAAACAGATAACCGATATATTGCTCAAGAGTTCTATATTCTGTCTCGTACACAGTGCAAAACAACACCAAAATCATTGTGATTACTTACCGCGTCAATCTCCAACACGACAAGAACAGCCAAGGAAAAGCACATGGCAGCTAGCTATGACGTTTTTGAAATAGACCTAAAACCGACAACCGTATGAAATCCAGCAAAAATAGTCGAGAGCTACGACGCACAATGAACCAGGATATCGAACAATAGAGCACGGACCAGTGCATCGAACAAATATCGACGTCAATTTCGCAAACTACGTTCCCAGGCCCAAGAGCGAAGGGTAGCGCCTGTCACTAAAAGACATCGCATTTATCGATGAAAGATCGCCAAGAACCTTCGGCATTCCGAACCTTTACGGAAAATGGACTTAGTTACTTACACTACACGATGACAAAGTAGGTTTCAGCCCAAAGCTAAAACCACAAAAAAAGAAAAAAAAAGAGACAGAAATTAACAAACGACATGTTTTGCAGTGTAATACACTGTAAGTCTAGTGCCTTCCCATAGCACAAACTAAACTGCATTGTTATTAGTTTTAAGTTAGGGAACGCCTGTACCTAATAAGCCCCCACCTTCCAGTGCAGACTTCCCCGTCACCAAACCAGCTTTGTAAATGATTCATTATGAGAGTATTATAAAGTAAGTGTAACGAACCAAATAAACTATTATCTTCATAGAATAAAATAACATGAAATGAAACGAAATATATTAGCTGTTGTCATGAGCTGGTCGGTCATGGTAGATCAATATCCTTAATAATAAATTCCTTTTATATCTAGCAGGCAGCACGTGGAATCGGGCATATACCAAGAGTACACAAATATTAATATTTCGTATTTTAGTAGTAAATTAAACACTGTTAATTAAATTCAATAACAAAATACTGAATACTGAATGTTTGCTATAAGCCGTGTAATTTGCTGGCGATCACTGAACTGCAAAATATAAACTACAGCTAAGTGCGGGGGTACAGTGGTAGACAGTAACATTCTGTCGGACCAGGGGCCCATTCCTCACAAGGCCCGGTAACTTACCAGGCCAGATAAGTGTCTTTGGTGATAAATGTTTCTTAACAGAAGTCAATTTTTTCGAGCTTTGAATACCAAACTTTTAAACCTTATAAATTTATTGAAACATTGGCCAAGTACCATGTCTGTAATCACAGTGTAATCGGCGAAAAAACATTTAAAATTGTAATTATCGGGCCCGGAAAGATACCGAGACTTTCGAGAAACGGGTCCCAGAAAGGGATTTCAGGATTCGGGTCAATCTCCTAAAGAGATGCTGTGAGAAGCGTTTCAGGATTTCAGTAGCAATTCATACAAGATAACTTCATAACTTCAGGGGTGAAAAAGGAAGCGCCATGGGGATTTGTTGCTATTTCAACCCCCCCCTCCCGCCCAACCTAAATATAATGGTCAAGTTTTGTTACAAATTACCACTCCAGTGTACTGAAATTGACAGCCTTTGGATGATCACGAAAACAATCACGTGACTAGCCAAAAGAGTGTCCACAGATCGCGAGCTGTTCCTTTCATCATCATCATCATCATCATCATCATCATCATCATCATCATTTATTTGCCTTACTAAAAGAAGAAGACATTCAAATAACAAGTCAAGGTAATGGCGAGGAGACCTCAAGAAACCACCCGGCTTATTAGAGAGGCCACCTCGGCTGTCATTAATAAATAGAAAATATGGTGCTGCGTACGTGCGGCTTGGTTAATTCATGATTTTACAAATAAAAACTGGAACATTTTTTATTTCAAGGTAAAAAAACTAGATAAAAAAGTAATTGACATTCAGGGAGAGAGTTCCAGATTTTGGGACTTGGTAAAGGATTGTAAATTGCTTGAGATTTGTGCAACAAGAATGCAATCGATAGCGGTTGGCTGTTCTGGTGCCATAATTATGCACTTGGCTTCTTGTTAAAAACAAATTTAAAAACATTGGAGGTAATAATTGATTTTGATAGTAAAACTAACACTTGGCTATTTGAAATGAATTAACTGGGAAAATGTCTAAGATACCCAATTTGACAAACAAGGGAGCAGAGTGCGCTCGATAATCTGAATTGGCAATGGCTCGCACAACGCGTTAGTTAGACTAATATGTGGACGCCCAGGTGGAGTTACAGTAAGTTATGTAAGGATAAATTAGCGTGTAGTACAAAGTTAGTTTTGTTTTTGAAGATAAGTAAAATCCTTTCAATAATTTAGTTTTTTTTTTCTGTCACAGTTCTAGAATAATTTTGTAAGTGAGTGCATGAAGGAATTATTGCACCATTTTCACCAATAAAGTCGAAATATCAGTGACTCTTATCTTTGTGGATAAAGCAGTTTACCCATTTAGTTCTCGGAATTAATCACCAACCTTCACAATTTATTGTGCCTTGAGAAATTTACGTGGTAGTATTGTAATGCAAAAACTGTACAGTGCTACTTTATCAAGCCCTCCCTGGGCTTTCATTCAGTTTGTTGAGTTTAAAAATTTAAAATGAAGGTTGAATGTATGTGAAATAAAGGATGTTGAAAAAAAATAATAAAGTGATGTCTACACTTATGTATTGGGAATTTAGGCAGAACCACATTACCCAATTCAAGGCGAGGGCCAGTTGGCAGGAGCCAAATTCTCCCCACCCCAGGGGCAGCTCCATCGTTACATGCTTGTAGTGTGGCCAAAACGTGGTTCGTTCGAGGTCCAGCAGCCCTCTTGTACCATAGTGGCGGGGGAGGTGGGGGGGGGGGGGGGGTTGAGTAGCAATACTCCTAGTTGCTTTATGTTGAAGCAACCTGGTAAAATTTCGGCCGTGTGGGCCACTTAGGTTCAAGTGCCACTTTACCTACCTGAAACAATTATGGCTACATCCGTTCGTCAAATATAAGTCTTTGCTGATTTTATAAATTGATATATTTGTTACTTGCACCATGAGGTGAGCCTATTGTCATTTCAAATGAAATATTTGTGATAGGGAAGCAATCTCCATATATGCTCACACACGCATGCAGATAACATTTCTTATTTCTTTAGTAAGATATTTCGTGCAACGGAGAGATGTTCTGCTTTGATATTGTGCACGTCTTCCAATTGTTAGTTTCACAAAACGGCGATAGAGTGCATCCTTTTATTTAATTTACAGGATTTCAATTCCATGCACTTCATAGGAACAGACGTCAAGCTGATCCAAAAAAGAACAAGTCGGCCGAACTTAAACACGCAGTCGACATGCTGCTGAGGGTCAATAAACTTTTATCACAAGGAAGATTGCAGCTCTGTCAATCAAAGGGGGACGGATGCACACTAGGTTACCCAGGTCCTCCCGGTCCACCTGGACCGATGGGACGAAGGGGACAGAAAGGAAGAACTGGTAACAAAGGAGATCAAGGTGTAATGGGATCACCTGGAAAGAAAGGCAAGCAAGGCATCATGGGTTCTGCAGGGCCACCGGGAGGACCTGGACCTAAAGGACAGAAAGGAGAGATAGGACCCGCAGGCATGCCGGGAGCTAAAGGAGAGCCTGGTGAATCCGTTTCAGCTCCTGTTATCATGGCTGTTACCCCTGCAAAGTTTATAGTTAAAGAAAGTGGGACAGCCTCGTTTCAGTGTTCAGCCAGTGGTTATCCTGAGCCTGCAATAACATGGAGTAAACTACACAACCTAGCAAAATTAAGTCAGACTGCAGTTTCTCGAGGAAAGTTGCTTATAAAAAATGTATCAAGAAGTGACTCAGGTCAATACAAGTGTTCAGCATCAAACATTCTCGGACAGGCGGAGGCACTGGTGCAGCTTGAAGTAAATGGTAGGTTTTCTATAAATCATTAATTCATGTGTTAATTAATTTTAGGTAGAAAGGGGCTAAGAAATGGGGTTAAACGATCTTTTAACAATCAGTCGTAAACATTAAATACTACGAGCCATCATATAGTGATTTCCACACAAGAACGCCACAAATATGAAGCTGACACATTTTACAGTTGTGTGCTTAGAGACCTGCGGCCCTTTTCTCGAAAGTTCCGGGAAGTAACCGGCCCGATAAGTATATTTTGAAATGTTTTTTCGCCGATTTCAGAGAGATTACAGACATGGTACTTAGCCAATGTTTTCACAGAATTATAAGATTTTAAAATGTAGTATTCAAAGCTAACAAAAATTGACTTCTGTTAAGAAACATTTATCACCAAAGACACTTATCGAGCCCTGTAAGTTACCGGAACTTTCAAGAAATGGGCCCCTGGCCTTTGAGTTGAGGCGAGGCTAAGTTGACTTTGTTTTGTTACGAACATGGGAGCTTTTCTAGACTAAATGAAACTTGTTAGAATAAGGACGGAATAATTTCTATATGAAAAGCACTGAGAGTTGTGTCAAGACAAAGTCATCTCCAGTCTCGCTTAAACGTGAAGACCTGGGTTGAGTTGCATAAAATTTAACGTCGGGCGTAACTGCTAACGCCAGACCTTCAGCCCAGTCACATTCAGTATTTTAACGTCGGACGATAGCATTTACGCCCGCCGTTAAGTTTTATGCAACTCGTCTCAGGTTACAAAAGCACACAGTTGTAAAATTGGCGGCTTTACTATATGTGTGGCCTACTTGTGTGGGAAGTACTATTAAATGGTTCGTTCAAAAGAAAATGAACCTTGGTTAATGGCCTAGCTCCCATGAGTCTCCCCAGTAATAGAGCATCTGAACTAGTGATCGGAAGGTCAAATGTTTGACTCCTGACAACATGGGTTTCCTTTTTTCGAGTATACCTGTGTCACTAACTGAGAAAATACATCATCAAGAGAAGTCTAATTATTCATTTAGTAGCCGCAAATGTCTTGACAAGGCACCCTATCATCTCACTCGTGTTTGAACGAAAAACGGTGTGATGATGATGATGATGATGATGATGATGATGATGATGATGATGATGATGATGATGAAAGTTGTATTTCAATTAGGTCAACTTAATAACGCTGTAGAAGAGATGAAACAATAATACACATTGGCAATATTAATTCTTAACTTTTGATTTTTGCAGTTCGCCCTAGTGTTTCTCTTGATCCGGGACCTCATTACGCTAGAGAAGGAAGCAACTTTACCTTTCCAACCTGTCAAGTGACTGGGCACCCGGCACCAGTGGTCACTTGGAGAAAGTCATCCGGTCATTTACCCCAGGGGAGGGTAAGGCACAAAGACAGCGGATTACAAATTATACAGGTTCGTAGGAGTGATACAGAAAAATACTTTTGCTCTGCGTCAAACCTTTTAGGAAATGTTGAAAAGAAAACTTTTTTAGTTGTGGTTTCCCTTCCCTCGCTCGTTGTTAAACCACCTGGTATAGTTCTGGCAGCTGTTGGCGGAATTTTGACGTTGAATTGCAGCGCTGCTGGTTATCCTCAACCAGTCATCAGCTGGAAAAAACAAGGAGGTCAACTACCAGCTGGAAGGAGCCAGCAGATCAAGGGCTCATTAGTTATTAGAGGCCTTCAAATGAGTGATACAGGAAACTACATTTGTGTTGCAACAAGTGCAGGAGTGTTTAGCGTGGAGACAGTAACCTACGCAGTTGTTCGACAACCAAGTAAGCTAACAATAAAGACGTTATTTAGAGCGGTTTTCAATTGACAACTGTTGAAAATAATTTTGCGTTTCGTTTGGTTTAGTTTTAGTTACATTCACTTTATGATTACTTGCAAAGTTCGTGCTATTTTTTCAACCAATAGGAAGCATAATCAAAGCCAATCGTGTCTTGTTCGCACGCGTTTTCCCGCGCTAGATACCAGTTACATGTCTTTACTTCAAAATCCGATTGTTCATTGTACTCTTTACGTCTGTTGCATTGTGATTGGTGAGAGTGATTGCGTTGGTTTGATTTAACGACACTCGATTGACAGCCACTCTAATGCTGGTTTAAAGTGTCTGTTTATCATGCAGACAGCACCTGCATACAAGCAATCCGCGCTTTGATTGGTTGGTTACTTCCGTACGGTTTCTGATCAAAATGAAAAGATAGATAATAAATAACCTGATATATGTATTCATGATGCACGTATGATGGAAAAAACAAAGGAATGGAATTGTGCGGTCTTGACAAACTTCTAGTTCATAGCAGGATACAAATTCCATCTGGACAAACTCATGCAGGCAATTTGTAATAAAAACCACTGTATTAAGAGATCGCGCTAGGTCAATTGGTTGCGATCGTTAATATATTATGTATTATTTTTGACCAAAAGCACACTTAAGAGCGACTTTCCACAAATATCGACCAAGTGGTGGCACAAGTCAAAAAATCGATTTCGTTCATATTTTGCTCATAGGTAGTCCCTAGTGAGAAACAAACTAAGCTGTAGTTAGTTTTTCCAAATACCGCTTCCTTTCGCGTAATTAAGCGAAAAACGATTTTGTTTCAGTTGAGCTCAAAGTCCGCTTTCGGCGGGATGGAATTTTCCTTAACTTTCGATGGCTCGCGTATCAATCAACAGACTGTTACTAACCTTCAAATGGCATTTATTGCTCTATTAGGTCTTCTTCTTCTGTTTCACGGAAAAATATTTAAAACCTAAGTTACTTTTACGTCCGAAATAGGTTTAGAAAAGCGTGCTATAAATGCAAATTTTCAGCAACTACATTTTAGCACTAAAACATTGCCAATTTTACCCATGGGCGATAACTTAGATTTCCCTATAATGACTTTCTATGGCTTCACTGTATACCTATTGATCATAATATAAAAACAAAACTCTGGGTAAATGAAAATAAATGACCCGCTAGGCTTCAGATTTATCAGCATTTTCTTGAGATTTGGCGATCGAAGCGTTAATAAGATGGCGTGACACACTGTCACGGGTACAAAAATTTTTCCTTTTAGAAAAAAATGAAGCGAGATTTGAAAGGGAGCAGTTTTCATTCGCAGAAGAAAAATCTTTGGATCGAAAGTTCGGTAGGGTTACGGACAAATATATATTTCGGCTGCGTTTCATAGACGGATATTTCAGAGTATCCGTTCGGTCCAGTTCGTTATTGTGTAATATTATTGTGTTAAAACAAATAATTGGAAAATTTATTTTCATCTTTCTTTATCACTGCCATGAATAAATTAAACTAGAAATAGGTAAACCGCAGCAGACTTGAAGTACGTTAACCTGAAATATACGTTCGAAGAACTGTTTGTTTTACTCGTCCGTTGATCATGAGCGAGTTTTTTAGATCTCTGTAAATAAAGAAAGGGAAGAGAAATAGCATAAAGGGTCCATCTCCGTTTTTAAAAACATCGTCTATAGAGTTTTCCAATCTTCAAACATCTAAAAATGAGAGCTCGTGATTATGCAAAAACTGCGTGATTTAGTTTATTAATTTTAAAAATTTGCAAAAGAAATCACACGCACACTCAACGACAACAACAACAACCAAAAAAACAAGACAGAATTCTGAACGTTTCTAAGGGAAAAAGTAATAACAATAAAGGCCGTAACAAATTTAATGAAACCAAGATAGTAGTCAATACTCGTGTTGTTAATAATGTTATTTTGCTGCGCTTTTTGATCCTAAAATATTCTTTATGTGAAGATGAACGTAATTAACTAATTAGATTTTTGAACGTCCTAATTGCATTTTTGGACCTATGAATAAATTGAATTATTATTACCCCAGAGAAACACGGTGAGGGTAAAAGGGGGAAAGAGTTTGCGGAATGGTATGTGGAATGGCGTGCGGAATGGCATAATTATGCGAAATACGATTTACGTGGGAAATTAATTAACTGAAGAGCGCGTCATGTTTTCGCGCCACTTTTATAAGAGCAGCAGCTTTTTTGATGCTGCGGACTCTTGCTAAATATTAACAACAATTCGAGGATTTGATCGTCTGATTGTTGATTTGGAAGAAGTGAGGGCAAAGAAAGCGATGAAAACTGTTTATAGTTTTCGCATTCAAGAAATCATGAGTAAATCCATAGTGAATTAAATTTCATGTCCACTTTACTCCATGCGACTTCGGTTGACAAAAATAACGTGGCAGCGTGAAGTCTTCTCAGGACAAAGATTGATCCTTTACCGAGGGCAAATAATAAACATATTTTTCTTTTTTTTTAACCCTCGGCAAAAGATCAATTCTCATACCCTGTATGCTCGATGATTCATTTATCATGAGCGGGAAAATGAACAACAATTTGACCAAAATGCATTTGTGATAAGAATAGTTTCACAACCTTTCAAACAACCAGTGTCGATAATTAGACACCATACTTGTCATCTGCTTTTTTGCGGCTTTTTCGCTTTTAAATCTCATTTTAGGTTGGGACGTCTGGCACTGAAAGACCTTAATTAAAGACGGATATGTTTAGTTCAATAACGCGTAACTGAACCATAGCTACCTGAATCGCCGTATTAAATAGCTAGGTAGCTAGCTCAGCAGCTCAACAGTAACTTGCGTACTGTACTCGTCGCTCGACGAAAATGTAAGGTGAGAAAAAGTAGAACATATTTCTCCCATGAGTCGTACAAATTGTAACCGTCAAAGAGTCTGATAAAATGACCGAGTTTAAATTTAAAATTTCTCACATAATAGTTTTGGCCTTGGACTGATGTTATTTCTCCAGTCTGGTGTTGCTTTTTGTCTAGGCTACTCGCTGCCACGTTCTTTTTGTCAACTAGAAATTTAATTTATTCTTAGTTCCTTGAATGCGAAACTTCATCGATTTCTTCACTCTCACTTCCTAACCAGCGATCAGACATGTTCTATCCCAGGCGTATATTTTCTAATCCTCGATCTGTTGTTTGGTTGTTTAATAGTCCGCAACATCGAAAAAACTGCTGCTCTTATAAAATTGGCGCGAAAACAGGATGCGCTCTTCAGTTAATTTATTTCCCGCGTAAATCGTATTTCGCATAATTATGCCGTTCCGCACGCCATTCCACATACCATTCCGCAAACTCTTTCCGCCTTTTACCCTCACCGAGAGAAACAGTAAGGAACTGTAAACAAAACGGCGAGCATAGAAGTTTGCTGTTCGTTTACGTCGATAGTTGGTGGGCCATGTTCGTTTGGGATCGCAGACAGAACGAGGTCCAGAGAGATAGTACCTCTGCTGTCCTGTACAAAGAATATTGACCAGCACAAGTCCAGTTATGGTTTTCAAGATGTAGGGAACGAGGATCAGCTTATTCTTGCCCATTCGGCCACGTTTTCAACGCCAGGAAACATCAAGACGATGACGATTTGGGCTTATCTGTTGAGAGACATTTATCACAAAAGACACTTATCGGGCCCGGTAAGTTGCTGGGACTTTCGAGAAACGGGCTTATAAGAGGCGGTTTACGGTATTCCTGGATAAATAGGAGAGAAGGTAGACACAGCGGGCGTTTTCCATTTACCAAAAGATTCCAGAAAATTCCGAGAATTTTGGTGAGAAATGTTTATCGTAGCCTCCCACGGCCAGACGTTCTTAAGGGTTCGTCACGAACGTTCGTGGGGCGTTCCTGCCCCACGAACGCGTGACGATCCCTTCAGAACGTCTGCATGGGAGGCTATGTTTATCGGTGAAGAACGTGTTCCATTTAACACGTGTTCCATCCATTTCCTTCTCCGTCCGATGTATTCCGCACCAAAAATGCACAATTGTTGTGGTTAAACGAAATTGTAGAGTCGGTCTTTGGAAGAAGAGAGTCTCGTGAATTCAAAAAATGATGACATTCCTATCCTGGCGACGATTGCAACCTATATGAGACGCGATCTTCACCAAAATCAAGGTTTTTATGAAAATATTTTGCCGCAATATAGATAAGCTTGTACGATTGATGAATTTAAAAGCCACTCCAGGATGATTTGAGGGACCATTGAAGCTCAGTGACGACACGCACTTGAAACAGCTGCTGTGAAAGGGTGAATGACAAAAGACCTTGTTTAATTACAGATGCAAAATTTTAGGCTTCAAGGCGGGAAATAATCGGAACACTCAAAGAACCCAATGGTGAGATGTAATGTTTTCTTCGATAAATACTACTTACCACTGACATACATGGCACAGTTGTGATTAACTAACGTTTGAAAATCTGGAGCGAGGCCATGGCACGCCGAACGTTCGTAAAAAGTACTACTCGAGGATAGGAAAGTCACCGAGGGAGTAGAAGAAGCCGCCGCATTTCCTTACCGAAGATATGGTCGTGAACGGCCTGGAACTGGTCAAACCTTGTGAAACTCATAAATGGAACACGAAGTTCCATCGGAAAAGTTTCCAACGGGAAAACGGGACTACCTTTCCACGAGTTCCATTCTTTCCGGAAAATTTTTCAATGGAACGATAATCTAAGTTATCGCCCATGGGTAGAATTGCCGGTATTTAAGTTCGAAAATTTGGTTGTTAAAAATTTGCATTTATAGCATGTTGTTCTAGATCAGTTTCGGGCAAAAAAGTAACCTAAGTTTTGAATGTTTTTCTGTGGAACAGACGAAGAAGACCTAGAAAAACAATAGATGTTATTTCAAGATCCATGACAGACTGTGGATTGCTACGCGGCCGGCCAAAGTTAAGGAAAATTTCGTCCGGCGGGATGCGGATTTTGGCTCAACTGAACTGAAAATCGTTTTCCGCATGTTTGCGCGTAAGGAAGCCGTGTTTGGAAAAACTAACTACAGCACGTTTTGTTTCTTATTAGGGCCTACCTATGAGCAAAATATGAGCGAAATCGATTTTTTGACTTGTGCCACCAAAAGGTGATTTCGGTCGATATTTGTGGGAAGCCGCTCTTAAATGTGCACAAATACGCCTCTAAACAAGTGCACTGGTAGGACATACTAAAATGTTTGCGCAATAAAAAGCGTACAAAACGAGACGCCTGCTAAGAGCCAAAGGTTGACGAAGGGAGAATGTACATAGCACTAGAAGCAAGCAATTTAAAGACATCCCCCCCCCCAAAAAAAAAAAAAAATCATTATTTTTTGGGTCGAATGATCTGTTTGTATAATATAATAATAAGCATCTCTAATGGAGGTAGCGAGAATCTATGATGGAAAATAGTTGGTCATAAATTTAGAAAACTAAGGACATTGTCGTATTAAAAGCAAGCTTAGCCCCTCCTTCAAAGATTTTTCCGCCCAAAATACGCTGTCTCGTCTTTTTTTGGCAAAATGATCTGTCTTTACAATTGAGTTGTAAATAATTACCTCTGATAGAGTCTTATGAAAGTAGCGAGAGTCTATGATAGCGGGTTCCGAGGTGGTGTAAGTGTACTATCTAACTTTATAAGCAGATGGATTATTTACTTTTAGAGGGCTGACTGGAACACATTTTCAGAGTGAACATGGAGTAAATATAAAAATAAAGCATCTGGCTTCTTTCTTGTTCCGAATGTTATAAAAGGAAGGTTATTTGGGAAGGTTTTTAAAAAAGTTCATATTCTACTAAACACTAGGGAGCCTGGGGCTCGAGTAACGAAGCTCTGTTAAGTAAAGTAAGTATTCCAATTATTGCTTCTTTTTACAATAGCCTATTGTTATGCCAATATTGACTTTTGTTCAGAAAAAATGCTCGAGATACATCTTAACTTGGGACGGCTGCTTGAATCCAGTCCTGATCTCTACATTTGAAAACTTTCTTTTTCTTGACAGTCTAGCCACCTCTCTTGTCCATTCGTAACGATTTGGAAACGTTCAGTTTAATTTAGCCATTGCGGAACTTTACTATTTTTTTTTCTTTTTACTCTCACCTGTTATTTAGCTCTGCTGAGTGCGTCAACTATTCTTAGCAGCCTCGACAGCAAGTACCTGGTCCAACTGAACTCTTATTTAGCGCCAGTCCTCCAGAGTTCATCCCAAAGTAGGTTTGTGAGGTGTTGGCATGCTAAGACAGATGGCTGGGCAGCAACATTTCACAGCTACTGTGATGGAAAGGGTCCCACTGTTACTATAATAAAAGTCGGCAGATACATATTTGGTGGATATACTGACGCGTCTTGGTTTACTCCCAGTGAGTGAAATTTTTGGTAGCACGTGTTTCACTTACTTTATTGTATAATTATTAAATGGCAAGGGTTGGATGAGTCAATCGGGTTCATGGATTCGCACTCGTTTTCAATTAACTTTTACTGATCAACGTAAATGACATTAATTTTGTGAGGTTTCTTTGTGGTATCTCGGTGTTTTGTTCACTAAAAAAGAGACATCTAATTAAAGAACTGGGAACTGGAGAATCCATACTGATAACGTAAAACTATCCCATAAACTACGCATCGAACATCATCATTATATCTTTGTTGGTGTGTCTTGATAAGGGGTGGACATGCGCAATCCTGTCCTTAGAGTTATGTGTATATGCCAGCTTAAGCAGGCTCACTTAGCTTTATACGGTCGGACTAACAAGCAAAAAACATACAATAACACTCTCTCGTTCTCCCAGTCTGGAGCGATGGTAGTTGTTTTGTGCCTCTCATTGGTGAAACGAAAGTGTAAAGTGAATAGTCCAGAATAGAATGGAAGTACGAATTCATTCTCACAATAAGCCGTTATTCTGATTCTAGATTACTAGTTCTATTTAAATAGGACAATTTCACTATGACGTTAATTGATTACAACTACCGGAGTCCTTCAGTACTTTTGTTTTCTTGGGCTTATTAGAGCTATTGTCCTTTGCCCTCCACGGGGATTACAAAATTTGAATTTGAAAACAAAAACGAAATGAATTCTGGTAGATGTGGTCAGATGATATGACATCATCATGAAAATGACCTATGGGCTGCTTCTCTTAATATCGTACCCAGAGTTCCTCTGTCGGTGATCACTGGAAGATTCAAGTCATCTCGCGGAATCTGAGCACGAAATTCCAATTTCCTCAAAGAATGATATTGGGCAATTCAAGTCTTGAGAAAACGAGACGGCGAGTGAAGCTGGTGGGGATCGTAACGGGAAGTAAAAAGTTGTCACCAAAACAATTCTGAAATATTACGTAATCACTCAAAGAAATTTAAATCTCAGTGAGTGTCTTATACGCTGTTTTGGTTATTTTTCAATTTGGCAATTCTGCAATTACGTTAACATATCATTTTTTTCTTGCTTGTCTTCCTCTAGATGCTTGCGATTATCGTGCATATGCTTCATCCAGTAAAGCGTTCATCTACTCACTGTATAACATCAATGGCTACGTTCCTGTGAAGCTACAGATCAAGTCAGCGCAAACCAGATACGCTACAGACAATTGTCGTGGTCGTGGACCGATGTTTGGTGTTGGACCCGATATCCGCATATTTGACATCACTCCGAATAACCCAAAGTCCTGGACGTCATGTGGAAACAGTTACCCCCTCCCCCCAGGGTACTCTTCATCTGGTTCTGACTGCACATTTTATGCAGGAAGCTACAAGTTCAGTCCCACTGATGTTGAAGTATTCTACGAAACAACCACTTAGGACAAAAAAAGCAATATGTACTATGGTTCTGATGGACCATTAACTTTTGCAGCTGGCCTAATAAAATCCACTATTTGTAAATTTTAGCTCTCTTGCGCCAGTCTCTCCGAGTGTTTTTTTTTTTTTTTTTTTTTTACCATGACCGATTTTACAGGGCTACTGCCTAATGAAAGTCTTCAGTTTATTTCTGAAGGTCGAGAGCAATTGACTTTACCTAATTCCTTTTCCAGTTTAACCAAAACGCGAAATATATTTTAGTCTAAAGTGGTTTAGTTCAATTCCCGGCGGACTTTGGGCGCTTAACCCTTTAACCCCTACCATCCAAGAACAAATTCTCCTGTCTTGTGCCTATACTTTTCTTTAAAAGTTACTTGGGAGAAGTTGTTAAAACATCAAGAAAATTCACCTTGGGTGATCATATCCTTAATTCTCATGACCTCAGGGGTTGAATAAGCATGAAATTAATAGGGGGATTATTCAATGAAGAAGTTCGGCTCTCAGCTTAACTAATGTTTAGTTGTTTTGTCCGTGTGTTATATGTAAGTTAACACAATCGACACATCTGACACATTTATATTTTTCATCTGTTGGTTAGGAATGCTTTTTTTTTTTCAGCTGGCAGCCATTAGCTCAGTCAATTTTCGGCGATCTTTTTTTCTTTCACAACTATGAGTGACTAAACTTGTTCGCAAAATAATAGTATCAAACAACTTTCAGGAAAAAAAAAATAGCATCTTAAAAGGTTGTGTTCATCAGTTTTTGAATGGCTGCGTCATAGATTTCGATTTCATCCACGCAATCAAGACATGGAAACACCTTTCCTTTTCAATACATTATGAAAAAATACCTCATAAAGGTAGTCGGACAGGATCTGACGTCTGAGAACAACTTTTTAAGTTATAATAAATAGCGCCAAAAGAAAGTTTGGTATTCTCAACTTAAGGCGTTTGTTTACTGATTTGGTAACACCTAAGCATTTTTAAAATTTCGTGACACTATAGCTAGAACCGCCTTGCACAGCATAATGTAAAATGACTGTTCAGCAGCTTCCACTTCAAATCCCCAATGTACCGCCCTTCATTTAGCATTTCCTTCACCCAAATGTTCTCATTTTTGTGTTTTGTTTTTTTTTTTGAGGGGGGGGGGGGGCGGGGGGGAGGGGGCAATGTTTCAGTTTAGACTTACGCAAAATTAGTAATGTAATTCTGCTTTTGAGACATCGCTAAGACATCTACCGTTCAGGTTAGCCAATTTAAGTTCATGTTTCTGGTCCTGTTATTTTCAGTTTGTACCCAACTATCAATAGTTCTTTAATCTAGCTAAAAAAGGGGAAGTTCAAAAAGAAAACAAAGGGTAGTCGTGGTAGAATAGATTAAGATGCAGCTTACCAGAATACAAGTCAAAGGACATTTAAAATTAAAAATTAAAGTGACCCTAACCCTTCAATTTGTTTTCTTTTGGTAGATTTGCATTTCTGTGAAGAACTCATTTTCGAAAATTTTTTTCAGAAATATTGAATCCTTTTTTTTTACGAGCGCTTAAAGTTACTAAAATTTTTAAATTTTTGCGCGCTTTAAGCCCCGCTGGACAAATTTTTGTCTCGTGGGCTCATTAGGAACCAGCCAATGAGAAGCGACACTTTCTTCGCTGTGACGTAAGAAAAGGCCTCGGATCGTTATCAGATGGAATCTTATGCATGCTGATTCCTTTCTCTACATTTCGAGAGTTGCTGCATCCAAAAACCACACATTTTCCAACCATTTTCTCTGTTTACAACTGAAGCATTACCGCGAATCTTCGGATATTTTTGCACGATGTCCTTTTCTTACGTCACGCTCCATATTTGGCCGAGTGGGGGACTAATGCGAACGATAGGTGAAAATATCGACAAGACTGCCTTCACTTCAAGCGCTTGTAAAAACAAAAGGATTCAATATTTCTCAAAATTTTTTTCGAAAATGAGTTCTTCAAAAGTTATGGAAATCTACCAAAAGAAAACAAATTGAAGGGTTAGGAGCACTTTAATGAGTTGATAGTGAAGTTTGTATGACCCTTTCCAATATGAGGCTAATACTTTAACTGTCCGGAATTAGCCTATCTTAGAATGAAGAGTTTTAATTGTCTATCAGCCTCTTCTATACACTTTGTCACTGGACACTTGATCGGTCGGTTTTTTATTTCCGCTATTTGACACAAGAAATATTTTGATAGCTGTTACAAGTAAGAACATGAAATTCAGTTTTAGAACCTGTTAGGGTAAAATTTCTAATTTAGACACCCTTTAAAAAAGAACCTGTTAAGCCTTAAATCTAAATCAGGTTCTTAACATTCTATAAAATTATTTTTTCCTGTGACCACTATACTATTTTGTTATCGGGAAAATAAGAATCTGTTTAAGAACGTATATAGCCTACATTTCCGTACTAAGCACCATTTATGGAAGAACCTCTTGCGGCTAACTTGGAAAAATGCAGTTCTTGCTCGCGGATTTCTATTGTATTCCTTTTAGAGTAGTTTCGCTAATCAAAAGAAATGCACATCTCTTTTACATCAGTTCAAGTTTCTCGCATCCCTATAATTTTAAAGTGAAGAAAAAAATTGTAGCTTGGCTTATAATCGTGCAAATCAGCTTGATTTAGGAAGCTTTCGGAGACGCCTACGAGCAACTGTTCTGTTCTGTTTTGTCAATGTACAGTTGTGTGTTTTAATTTAAAAAAAGTAGTATGTCTTTAATATAAAATTTTCTCTGTTGGAATAACTGCGAACAGCCCAAATTCCTGTCTCGCGTGAGACTTCAACTGGAGAGCTTTCTTGTAGGCTACTTTCGGAATAAAAAAGTGCCCCTGTATCGAACCCAAAATTTAACGACACACAAACAAGTTTTGTTTGAAAAGAAGTAACTAGCAAACTGGTTTTGCCTTCGAACAGGAAAGTCGGTTTTATTCAATAACACAACCGTTATCACGACGGGTGCAAATCAGCGTTGTGCCGCTAGAACCGGAAGCCACACAAAGGAAGGATCAGAGAATTTACTCTGTAGTGTGAGAGTGAAAGTGCTTATTAAGTGAACCAATGAATTACCCACAGAGCATTAGCCCTAATAAGGAAATGGGAGATCGCAC
Organism: Pavona decussata; assembly: GCF_977016875.1. NCBI lineage: Eukaryota > Metazoa > Cnidaria > Anthozoa > Scleractinia > Agariciidae > Pavona > Pavona decussata. The sequence goes on from NW_028145600.1 coordinate 430,853, forward strand.
GAGGATTCCTGCCGAGGTCGGGGATTGTTTTCTTTGCTTCGTGGCGATCTTCCATCTCCTTCTAAGGGTAATGTTCAAGCGATTGGTGGGAAAAATACATGGGTTCACTTAAGGACTTAAACTTACACTAGAGAGTTAATTCTCTGATCTATCATTTGTGTGATCGTTGCTAGCAGCCCAACATTAATTTGCACACTCACATTCACATTGCCGGAATTACCACCATAATCAACCACGACTACTTCAGTCGGCAGAGCAACGGGCGATCAAGGTCGGAGGACGCGGGTTCAATTCCTACCGAGGCCACAGAATATTTCTTTGCCTCGTGGGAAATTCTTGGCGTTCGCTTTAGCACTTTAACTTACGCTACAGAGTTAATTCTCTGATCCATCTTTTGTTATTGTGACGCTCAACGTGCGCAAGCACCGGCATACATGGTCATTTATAACTGTTGTTCGTAGAGCTTGGGTTAAATGTGAATCCACCCGGAAATCGCAACAGGATTTGTCTACACATACATAAGGCCACTGAACAACGGAATTTGCAATAAGACAAACGATGTAGTTTCATCAATCGAATTGATACTGTATGCGTAGCCGTGATCTAATATAGTTGACAAACTTTAAAAAGATTAGAATTAGCCATTTGTCCCTATTAACGAGGTTAGCCTTGTGTAACTCGTACTGTTCGACACTAACTTTCCTCGTGATTTGTCCTTTGGGCAACCAGCTTCCTATTTTTAATTGCCTACGCTTGTTTCGTATCTCTCATTCCTCACGGGGATTTGCTGCTCGCTCGCCCAACTTTAACCTTTTGTCTAACATCCCTCCAACTACTCGGACTACAGAACAGTTTGCTTAATTTAAGTGTTTGTTAATTTGCAATTGGGAGCAGAAATTCCAAAAGAGTAGAATCTGGATTTCGTCCGTGCAAGCGAGGCACTTGTTATTATGCTTTAAAGGGGAACTTTTAACTATTTTTGCTGGCAATTTCCTTAACACCAAACTTGCAAAAAAACAAGTCAAAATAAATTGCTGTTGCTGTGGATGTATGATAATTGTAATTGTAAAACAGGTAACTGTGTTTGGAAGGACAACCGCAACTAAATAAAGTACAAAAGTAAAGTAAAGTAAAGTAAAGGATGTAATCAGAAACAAATTGTAGAACAAATAAAAGAGAGCAAGGCTGATTTCACGGCCAGGGAAATAAATTTTCCAATATTTCGAAAGGCACGGTCTTTCTTCGTAAGGGTATGTTTGAGACTGACCCTGTGGCAAAAGACGTTGCACTTTAAAACAGTTACAATACATACGACTGTTTCAAATTGTGACAGGGTCAGTCTCAAATTAACATACCCTGAAGAATTATAAAAAAAAAAGCATCAAAAGACTTCAGTTAAAAAAAAAATGACCCTTGGGAAAATTGTCTTCGCACGCAATGGTCTCAGCCAGCTAACGGATCATTTCGGTGAATATTTGATTGGAATGGAAGTCCTAAATAAGCTAAGAAATTCGGCTTGAATTATGAAGAAAAATTAAAGTTTTTTTGCTGCTTTGGCAACTAAAACTTCAGTTCCAAATCAATTCCTTTTGTTTTTGTAGGGAAGAAAAAGGTCGTTATAAGAGCCAAATAATCCCAGGTAGGATTATTTTTCTGAACACCAGCAACAACTGGTAAAGTCGGGGGTATCGAGATCTGTTCCACAAAATTTTGTAAGTCTCTAAAATTTCACTAAAAAATTGCAAACAGACCAAACCGTGTCAGCATACACAAATATGCCTTGAGATGGCTACAAAGCGATCTTGGAAAACAACTGAAACGACAGTTGAGGTATTCTTCATAAATGTTTTCGTTTAGTGCCTCCAAACAATGTTCTTTAATTTATAAATTACCGTTGCGGCAAGAACAATTTCTCTTTAACATCCATTTCGAGGCAATTATAAGAAAAGATGTACGGCGGAAAATATTACACTTGGAAAACAGTTATGAAGATTTATGGACAAGAGGTTTCTTCCTGCAGTGCTCACAATTTCTTATTTCGCACGCCCGCTCAAATTTCTTCACTCATCGCAATATATTATGATTGCCCGAGAGAGGTCCTGTTTTTCAGAGAACAAAAAAAAAATGGAGACGACTCCATTACAGGTAATAAACAAGTGGAAAATCAGACGAGCTGAAAAACTCCCATCCCACCTGTCATTGTTCCAGAATGGTCAATAGTTGAGCACATGGACGACATGATCATGCAGCTACAGAACTAGTTACAGTTATAGAACTGAAACGATGATTTGCATGCAAAAAATTTTGAAATTAAAACGCCAAACGCAACTTATTTCTTATTAAACGCCACTATTGTTTAGCTTTGTTTTGCTACGAAAAAATAAAGGATCTGCCATTCCTATCTCTTCATGGAGAACGACTGCAAGTGTTTACACATTACGCGCCAGAGACTACCCTGGCTTCCGTATTTCGTTGTTTATCTGTTGAAAGTTTCCACGTCACCGGTTAGTTAGTAGTAGTCAAACTGATTCTGTTGATTCCCCTTTCCGTGATGGCGCTTACATTAAACCAAAGATCATCTCTCCTCTTCACACACTCCTCCCTCCCCTTCACCACACACCCCACCCGAACAACAACACTGTTGATCCTCTGTTTAAACCCTCCTGCGCACATCTCTTTACTGTGGGTTCGAACTCTTTAGCTTTACCCTAGTCATGTGCTACATTTCTTGTAAAAAAGAGGGATAGCTACAAAACAGAGGCCACGATGAATGTTTAGTCAATGTTTATTAAAAATTCAAAGGCAAGTCTCCACACTCATTTTTCTTACAGCTGTGGAAAAATAGCCTGTCTACAAAGATTCGGATACCCTTAATCTTTTCCCCTTTCCATCATTTTTCGTTAGCTACTGGTAAATCAAAGCATTTCGCGTTTAATGCTACAAATCATCTATCATCTCAAGTTAATGTTTTTATCAGCTTGTTAAACAAGTGCCGGCCTACTGCTCTTATCGTTTATTAAGACAATGCTGGTATGCTACTGGGACCGAGGAACTTCTTCGATCATCAAACGAGACACTGAATTCCACCCTGTTTGAGCATTAGAGTTTCCATATCCAGGACAGTTTCCAATGTTGATTCCAACACGGATTTTCCCCTTGTGGATGTTGTCACAGTAGCCCTCTATTGACCCGGGTCTGTGTTCATGGTAGCCAGCGCCTTTGTACACCCACAGCGCAACATCAATGGGGAGTGGACCGCTGCACTCTGCGCCATTGAAAGTGATGAACCATCGCTTACAGCAGTTGTTACAGTAGAGGAAAAAATTGCCTTGGTAGACAACACGGAGAGCAGTATCATCTTTCATTTTTGTGAATTGACAGTCCTGCAGGAACATTAACAACAATAGTCACCGGTTCACTCTAATCAGTTTCAATTTCTTAGCCGCACAAATTATTTTTTCCCATACTCGAGTGAAGAGGAAGGGAACGTCTGGCAGACATAAGACTGTACCTGCATGTGATGGCGTTCTTTTTAACTTCGGATATCGCTTAGAATAAGCTAAAGCACGAGGGGATCCTCTCTTGGCTAAAGTGAATGTGACTGAAAACGAGCAAACTGAAGCACCAACACTGACCTCAATTCTATTATTATGGCCCTTTTGTTACCGAATTGTCAGTTTATGAAATAGATATATATATATATATTCCCTATTTTTGTCTTGGGATGAATGGTGCGGAACGAGACTACCCATCGTCTTCAGTTTGGACCGTAAATCTCAAGGTCAGCCGATGCACAGTAGAGTAACATAATTTAATATTCGGTGGACTTTTAACATGTACCTACAATCGGCAAATCTACCATACCTTTATAAGACTAATATCACGAAGATCATGGCTCTTCCACACGCACTGCTTCCAGTTTCTGTTGTCAGTGTCTTTACCACTCGGTCCCGATTCTCCCTTAACACCACGTGCTCCAGGGGAACCTGCTACGCCCTTTGTTCCTTTAGCACCATCTCGTCCGTCGCGGCCTGGTAACCCGTTATGTCCATTCGCACCATTTCGTCCAGGAAGACCGGGTGATCCCTGAAGGCACGTGGTGGGGCCAGCCTGTGGCATAAAAAGTGTTTGGTAACTTAGTACGCATAATACAACATGACTGATAAAAGTTAAACGACACGAGAAAAAGATGTGCTACAAGTAGAATGGCGACTTTGTAGAAATACAACAAACGAAGACTGGAAAATTGTGCGGGTTTTTTCCTTTGTATCATGTAAGTTGTAGCGGTACAGAAATGATTTTGAAGCTTACATCTACTGCCATGTACAACTATACAAATGAACCTTCGGGTGTTTTTCAGCAGCATTTGCATGCGTCAAATACCTTTCAGTAAGGAGCGGCCATAATTAATTTAGTTCTGTGTGTTTTTGGCGGGGGAGGGGGAAGGGGGAAGAGGCTGCTCTTACGCTTCTTTTAGTAAACTTTTCTTGACCCGTTGTGGTAGTTCCCTCTTCCCCCCTCCCCCTTCCCTCTTCACTCCTCTCCACTCCCCGCCTCATGTGATAACATGGAAAGAAAGGAAACTGGTTATCAGGCCCCCTCTTCTTCCTCTGACAATTTAGCTGATTTCCTCTAAACTGACTGATACAAGTTTATTTTGCATTTAAGTTTTTACATATTAAGATGCAGTCATTATTAATTTCAGCGGTAAAGAACAGTTTTCTGTCACGGTTCCGGCGATCCTTTTAATGGAAATGATAATAGCATGAAAGTGTTTATCTTATTTAAAAATGGCTAATACTGAACATACTCGTTTGCCTTGAATTCCCTTCTTCAGAGTGAAATTAAACTACGACCCATTGATGATTTTATGTTTAATTATGTTTCAGTATTTAACCAAGGAAAACAACATACACAAAGGGAATAACAAATCTTTCAGGGAGGGAGGTTGGATTTTTCATCCATATTCGTGGTTCTCGAGGAGCTTGTAAAAAAGAAACCTACGTGGATCATTTATCATTTCGTCTTTCTAATTTCACCAGATTTCCGACATAAAGCTACCACCGAAATTAGACGGAATTGCGAAACACTGCGCTCCTTGCGTTTAAATTTGATAATTACTTGAACCATGAAAGATAAGTTGGAGAATAAAAAAAAGCTCTCTGTGGATAAATAACGAACGCTCCCAAGCGGCAAGACATAATTATCAACTTGCAAAAAATTTACTTTTATTCTGAATGAGCCAATCATTCAGTGAACTTATTTGGTGAAGTCACTTAGTCGACATTTTCATTTCCATCGATTAGGTATGTGGTTTAACGACTGGCGATTATTTGCGTCTTTCAGCAACAAGGACAAAATAATAAATTAACAATAGTTCTACTCAAATCTTACCTTAGCGACAGTGGACACACAGAGCACAGGAATCAACAGGCAAAGTAGAAACAAAACGGCGGGAATTGTTCCTTTCATATCGGGGTCAGAAATAGTGCGTAAAATTTGCGAAGGAAAGTGATGCAACACAACTGAGGGTCGAACGTTTTGATTTCAGTGAGGCAGAAAGCAACATTGAGACCTAGGTTTTTGAATTAATTTCAACGAGAGTTTTCTCGTTTGTTAAGACAAAAGGCGGAAGTCATCCCCTTTACTTCCTTAGATCAACTCAAGAATACGTATACCCCGGATGGGTTTAGATTCCGCAAGAGAACTCTTTGTTTATGTTAGCTTTCGTGCACCGATTCCGCAAAAAAAGTAAAACCAGAGAGAGCAAATAAAAAGGTACCCCTTGCTTGCAATGGTACAAAGTGCTGAGTTAAAGTGGTTGTGTGTCTAGGCGGCTTCCTTGCCGATAAAGAATTACGCCTTTTGTAACGCTCTATGGTGTTTAACAAGTTGACAATAACAACATTTTATTCGCAAGAATTTCAGCGGCTTTACGTCAGGACAAACTAGAGGTAGCTTGTGGGCATCATAGAAACTTGAACAAAAACGAAGTTGCTTTTCCATCTCGTACTTCGTTCTAATTTGTGAACATGAAATAATCGTACATGCCTCGCTAAAATTTACTGAAAGAAGCGTTTGTGGACTAGTCGATTGAGTGAGTGGTGGAAAGCTTTGGCGATAAACATGTACGAGATCAGTGCAATTTAGCGCGTGCCGTTTCGCCGAGCGTCTTCCTTCTCTACTGGACTCCAAAAGAGTGACAGAACAGTTGTTTTGCTGCCTAACAATGTTGTCAATGTTATACATTTCATGTTATGTAACGCGCTTGAGGCTTCAAATTAAAGTGTTCCTTGTGGTATTAGCGAAAGCTATTTAGAAGTGTAATAAACTAAGCACAATTATTTTACTGATTTCGCTGTCTTGTGAAAATTGCCGAATTTCTATGCTATCATCATTTGAAACTTGTACAGAGGAGCAAATTTTTGCAATTACAAACACGATGATATTGCGCTCGAGTTTCTCCTGACAGATGCACCCAGCGGTTCATTTCAGTGGATATGTGTTCAGAAGGTCTTAATAACCTTAGAAATTCGGATTTAGTTTTAAAGATCATCTGCAGTTTTCTTTGGCAAAATGTCAGGTCAAAATTTCATAACACTGGGAAAATAATCCCTTTTCAAAGGAGCAAACTTGTCGTTAGAAATACGTAAAAAGGTCAGCGAGCATTTTCGTAAAGCCAACAACAACTAGTATAAATTCCGGGGGAAAAGACTCCGTTCTCTGAAACGCTTTGCAACTTAAAATTTTCAGCGAAAGCATCTGAACAGATCAAACTATTTTAGGCGGCTTACACAAATATGTCTTTAAAATGGCACAAGGAGATCTAAGAACTCAGAAGACAAAATTTCAAGTAATTTGCTTAAATGTTTTCGTTGGGTGTCCTTGTTTCCAACACGTATTTGATCTTGCTTCGTGGCGGATGAATTCTTCAGCATGCAGCGTGTAAACTATACCTTCGCGGCAGTATAATTTCTCGATAAGGATTTCTATAGTTCGATGAACGCGACCCTGTGATGTGTTTGGATTAAAAACGTCATAAAATCTGCATTTAAATAATTGGAATAACTGATGTTTATATATTTTATTTCGCGTTATTTTGCTTCGGCACAATCAACACATTACACGAGCAGCTTAACTGTTCGTTTCGGTGGATATCTGTTCGGATGACCTAAATTGCCTCAGAAATTCAGATTTAGTCGGAAATTAACGAATAGCTAAAGTTGTCTTCGACAAAATGTCAGCACCAAACGTTTCGTTTCGGCTGAATACCTATTCGAAAGGTCTTAACCACCTCAGAAATTCTTATTAAATTTTAATGAGGTTTCTCTATGGATATGTCACCTCAGACTTTCGATACACTGGAAGAATTTTTTTCCGTTTAGCAAGGGCAAATATGTCAACCTGTATAATAAGGCCAGCTGTCATTTTCGGAAAGCTGACTACAGCTTGAAAATTATTAGAGGAATAGTTTCCGTTCACTTTCTGTAACCTGAATTTCAACTTAAGCATCCGAAAACATTTGCAGGCTTTACGTGAAGAACATACAGCCTAGGAACAAAGGAAACATCATTTGAAGTATTTTCTCAGTTTCACATATTCTCGCCAGATGCCGCTTATGGTTACTGTTCCTACAAGGTTAAAATTTTTATTATTTATAAAACAATAAGACAAAGTCTTATGCTACGACAGGGTGAACATTGTGCAAAAGAAGATTATAATCCACCTTACCGACAAAGATGCCGACTGGTACATTTACCCATAATTCTTAGCGTACGAAAACCCTAAAATCGCACATAAAAACACATATTAAAAAGTTCGAAAAAACTACAAACCTAGCATACACAATGTTGTTAGTACAGGGACAAATTTATTTCGCAATTTCACCGTTTTTTCCCGTACTTTGGATTCTAATCGCCATCGTTCGACGCTCAACACACACAGAAGATCACTGACACAAGAGTTCCCCAGCTCAGGAAAATAAAAACGAATCTAACCTGATCAAAATTGAACAACACGTAGAAAATATTACTAATTAAGCAATGATATAATCGATATTCTGCAGAATTTACAAACACTGAGTCAGCTTAGAGTGAATTGTATTTTGTACGTTAAACCTTCCACCGACATTTGTTTACGAAAAGCGTCCTAGCCACTAAATTGATTATAGAGCGATCATGATTTTAGATCATTCAGTGTTAATGTTTCTTTTAATGCCTTTCTATTCCAAAACCATCGTTGTGCGAATTTTGGAAATACTCTATCAACTGAATCTTTTTGCAATCTTGTGGATTTTGATGTTATAACTTAATGCACTTTGGCGCTTCGAATCGAAGACACTTTTGTTTTCGGTAGGAATTTAATTCAACCGTTGGCCAGCAAGCTGGGCATACAACTTTGAAAATTATCTGAAGCATTAGAAAGAAAAAAATCAGAGAACACTTGAATGACCATATCAAAGCAACCTGAAGGGTAAAAATGTGTCCGAACGAACTACTTCCTGCATTCTTTTGACTTCGCAATGGTCGTGTTTCAAACGTTACGTTTAAGTAAATACTGACACAAGCGCTTAAGCATCAATAGGCCATTTTCATGATGGCGTCATTTGACTACAACTACCAGAATTCATTTCGTTTTCCTTTTCAAATTCAAATTTTGTAACCCCAGTGGAGAGCAAAGAACAATAGCTCTAATTAGCATGAGAAAACAAAAAACTGAAGGATTCTGGTAGTTGTAGTCAAATGACGCCATAGTGAAAATGTCCTATTAGCGACTGAAAATTAAGTGCTTACATAAATTGATGCGCGGAAATAGAACTTTTTCGGTCGGGGATATTCCCAGTTTTGCGTCCAGTTAAACAAAAATTAGAATCCCTTAAAAAAAATTCTTGACCTGCCTTCCCGCATTTCGATTTTCACGCATCGTCAGTTGTAAAACGTTAAACGAGAGATTGTTATTTTCAGGTATTGTTACTATTATACAGTTACTAAGTAAAATCGTGACTTACCTTAGTCAGGTACATATTTCAACATCGTCTGAAGGCATCAATTGAGAGAAAGGGTAAGGAAAAAACTAGGCCGAAAAATTACGTATTCATTTTCGATCGCTAGGAACTGAAAAAATTAGCAAAAGTCTAAGCACAGTCTACTTTCAGATTTTGGCTAACAAACCACCGTGGAAAATAGCCGTTTTGAATTAATTTAAGCGAACTTTTTCCTGTTTGTGAATACTAATTAGATTTTGACATTTTGATTGACTGTCATCAAAAGAAAATACAGTTTACTTTAATTTGGGAGCCGTGCGAGGTTAACACCTCTCTTCAGCCAGCATACTGTATTTCATGGACTGGACTGGACTTGTAAAATGAAGACTCGTTACCTGTAAAAGGAGGAGTTACACTTGTAAAACGAGAACTTGTAAAAAGTGGATTTGTCAAAGGAGGAATTGTCAAGGGAAGACTTATAAAACGTAGATTTGTTAGACGCGGAATTGTAAAACGAGGACTTGTTAAACGGAACAAAATGTTTCTCTTTATTGAAGCGATAGATCTCTCATTCAAAGAACACCTCAACTGACCCGGTAATCAAATGTATCATTATTCCTAACAGAAACATGTACAGTTATCTCGTTCTATAAAAACATTACTTTAACCAAACGTTTCTGAATTTAAAATCAATAAACATTAATTTTTGTTTAAATCAATCTTCAAATACGGAAGTTTATTTGGCCGCTCAAAATATAAGTCTTAAAGTATTTCTGTTTTTCATCCTTTTCTTGTCGCTTGCTTTCCGTCACGCAACTTGCCGTCCATGGAGGAGCTTGTTACTTTTAAATTTGAACAGCTTTCCTTTCCAGCTACAAAAATTGATGTACCAGGGTATATAAATATAAATAGACGGACTAAAGGTACTTGATGATCAGTTACCTTACAACAAGAAACGAAAACGTGTCTGTTGACCTTTGATCAAAGATTCGCGCCAGAATTCGGAAAAAAATTTGTATTGGAATTGTCGCGCGAAGATGGTCCCAGTTGTTTCAAATTTCCATCCCCCTCGCGCTAAAATGCCAAGATCTCCTCTTAAATTTCCTGAATTCGAAAGGAAAGAAGCAGAGCTCGGATGCAGATTGTTTGGTTCTGTCAGGTTTATCTGGTAAAGTACGAAAAAGAAAACCGAAATATTCTTATAAAAGAAAATGAAAGGGGAGGCGGCCGAAGCAAAATATTGATTTCTCAGAAGGAGGCTGGGATCCTAAACACGGTCAAAGTTCACACTGCCAAGACTCGTACCCCATAATGATGGAGTATTCGTGTTTTGAGTTTAGTCCTTTTTAAGTAGACAAAAAAGTGGGTTGACTTGAAGATTTTATCAATTTCATTGATGCTGAGTTCGATTTCACGTTTTATTCTCAGATGTCTTGTTGTTATGTTCAAGAGATGTAATGACTGGACTGGAGAATCTGCAAACACAACATCGCCCACAAAGAGCTGAAGCAGCGGAACAAGAAGCTACTACGGCGACGGCAACGAGAACGTCACAAAACAATACAATTTTATTTAATGACAAAAACAAAGCCCTGTACGAGCGTTATCAATTATGCTACATTTCTCCACCGTGCTCGGCCAAACAATGTATGCCAATATTCAGACAATCTTTATTTAAACACGGAAAACCATCAGTTGAGCCTAAGTTAAAAACTAAAACTAATTACAATTGCTTTACAAGATTGCCGTGCGGGAATCAAATATATCAGCTACCTTCTTGATATTTCGCTTAAAATGCTCAACGGATGAAGCAATTTTTAGGCTTTTATGGGTAAGTTATTCCATATCATGGCTCCGCTGTAAGAAAAGATTCGTTTCAAATAATTGGTGTTTAGTTCGGACAGGGACAGGCTTCCTTCAGAGTTTCTTTTAAAGTTGTAAGCAGAGTGACGCTGAGAGGAAAGAATTTGTAGATATTCCGGAACAAGGTCATTTATAGTTTTATACATCATTAAGGCTTTTTGTTTCTTTCGCCGAAGAGATAGCCTCTCCCAGTCGAGGGTGGAGAGAAGGTGGTTTGAGATCGTATCAAAAGGCAATTTAGTAATCACTCTAGCTGCACGATTCTGTAACTTTTGGAGCTTATCACTCAAGTAACCGCTCAAACAGTCCCAAACGGAGCTGAGGCATAATTGAAGCGTTATAAATTTGGATTGCTGTTTCTTTGGATATAAAGGGCCGAACATGTTTTAGGGCACCTATAGCTAAAGAGACGTTCTTGCAAATCTCTTCAACGTGTTTACCCCAAGAGAGTTGGCATCTATGGTAAGACCCAAAGATTTGGTCTTATCGACTCTCTTGATAATCATTTCTGATTTCTACATCATCACATTGGGCCGATAGTCTTTGTCTTGATCCAATAATCATTAGTTCTGTTTTAGCAACATTTACACTGAGCTAAGCTTTCAGCCAACAGCTAAGGTTATTTAACTCAGGGGTTAGAGCTAGCTTAAACTCTGTTAACGTCTTAGCAGATAACGTAAGATTGGAGTCATCGGCAAACATTCTTGGTACCGTGAAATGACCAAATTCAAGGTTTCGTGGAGAACGTGAGTATACGACGGTACATTTTTCATTCTCTGCCATTTAAACACCGTTTCCACCTGTTTTCTTACTGGACAGTCCGGCCACATTCTTCAATGCAGGTTGAACGAATTGGAATGATCGCGAAGTATTCTTCTTGACTATTTATCGTTGGGTACCCCCGAACAATGTTCTGAAAATTACTGAGGCGAGAAAAATTTTCTCTTTAACATCCATTTCTAGGCAATCATAAGAAGATATGTACACTTGAAAAAGAGGAAAGAGAATTATGCCTATGGATGAGAGGTTACTTCCTGCAGTGCTCAGGATTTCGTTTTCTACACGCCGCTAAAATAAGGTCACTCTCCACAAGCTGTTTGACCGAGAGCGATCGTATTACCCGGGGAAAAAAAAGAAGAACAAAACAAAACAAAACATGAATGGAGACGACGCGAACACAGGTAATACAAAAGTGGAAAATCAGCCGAGCTGAAAAAATCCCATCCCACCTGTCTGGTTCCAGAATGGCCAATAGTTGAACACATGGGCGACTTAATCAGATACACTTCTTGGCAACAAAACACTTATAGAACTGAAACGATATTCTGCAGAAAAAATTTAAAATCAAAAGTCATATGACACTTCTTTCTTATTAAGCGCCACCATTGTTTAGCCTTGTTTTGCTACGGAAAAAATAAAGGATCTGCATGCCATTCCCATCTCTTCGTGGAGAACGGCTGCAAGTTTTTACACGCCAGAGAGTGCTCTGCCTTCTGCATTTCGTTGTTCATCTGCTGAAAGTTTACAGGGCGCCAGCTAGTTACTAGTAGCAAGAGCTGAACCGATTCCGTTGATTTCCCTTTCCGTGCTGGCCCTTACATTAAACAAAAGATCCTACCCCCTCTTCACGCACTCTCCCCCCCTCCCCTCCACCGCACACACCCCACCCGAGAAACAACACTGTTGAGCCCCTGTTTAAACCCTCCTGCACGCATCTCTTTACTGTCGGTAAATGAGTTATGAGTCACAATTCTTGCAAAACAGTGGAATAACTACAGAATAAAGGCCACGATAAATGTCTAGTCAATGTTTATTAAAGATTTAAAAGGAAATTTCCACACTCATTTTTAGCACAACTGTGGAAAATTAGCTTGCCTACAAAGATTCGGATACCCTTAACCTTTTCTCCTTCACGTTTAGTGCTGCAACTTGATCTATCATCAGATTAGTGTTTTTAACAGCCTATTAAACAAGTGCCTGCTACTCTTATCGTTATTAAGATAAATGCTGGTATGCTACTGGGACCGAGGCACTTCTTCGATCATCAAACGAGACACTGAATTCCATCCTGTATGACCATTAGCATTTCCATGTCCAGGACAGTTTCCAATGTTGATACCAACACGGATTTTCCCCTTGTGGATGTTGTCACAGTAGCCCTCTATTGACCCGGGTCTGTGTTCTTCGTAGCCAGCGCCTTTGTTCACCCACAACACTACGTCAATAGGGAGTGGACCCCTGCACTCTGCGCCATTGAAAGTGATGAACCATCGCTTACAGCAGGTGTTACAGTTGAGATAAATGTTGCCTTGGTAGACAACACGGAGAGCAGTATCATCTTTGGTTTTTGTGAATTGACAATCCTGCAGAAACATTAACAACTATCGTCACGGGATCATTCTAATCAGTTATAATTTCTTAGCTGCACAAATTTTTCCCATGCTCGAGTGAAGAGGAAGGGAGCGTCTGGCAAACATAAGACTGTACCTGCATGCGATGGCGTTCTTTTTACTCTCGGATATTGCTTTGAATAAGCTAACGCAAGAGAGAATCCTTTCTTGGCTAAAGTGTTATGTAATGTAACTGAAAACGAGTAAAGCACCGACACTGACCTCAGTTCTATTATTACGGTCCCTCTGTTATCAAATTGTCACTTTATGAAATAGATATATATTCCATATTTTTGTCTTGGGCGAATGGTGCTAGACTAAACTACGCATCGTCTTCAATTTGGACCGTAAATCTCAAAGTCAGCGGATGTACAGTAGAGTAACATAATTTATTCGTGGACTTTCGGAGATGTACCTACTATCGGCAAATCTACCATACCTTTATCAGACCAATATCACGAGCATCCTCGCTCCTCCACACGCACTGCTTCCAGTTTCTGTGGTCAGTGTCATTATCACTCGGTCCCGATTCTCCCTTAACACCACGTGGTCCAGGGGAACCTGCCACACCCTTTTCTCCTTTAGCACCATCTCTTCCGTCGCGGCCTGGTAAGCCGTTATGTCCGTTCACACCATTTCGTCCAGGAAGGCCGGGTGATCCCTGAAGGCACGTGGTGGTCCCAGCCTGTGGCATAAAATGTGTTTCGTTACTTAGTAGGCATAATACAGCACGACTGATAAAAATTAAACGAAACGAGGAAAAGATATCCTACAAGTAGAATGGCGACTTTGTAGAAATATAAAGTAAACGAAGATCGGAAAACTGTGCGGGTTTTTTCCTTTGCATCATTTAAGTTGCAGCGGTACAGAAATGATTTTGAAGCTTACATTTGCTGCCATTTACAACTATACAAATGAGCCCTCGGGTGTTTTACAGCAGCTTTTGCATGGATGAAATGCCTTTCAGTAAGGAGCGACCATAATTTATTTAGTTCTGTGTATGTTTGGCGGGGAAGGGGGAAGGGGAAAGCGGCTACTGTTACTCTTCTCTATTAAATTTATCTTGACCTGTTTTGAAAGCGCGCGCCTCCCTCCGGCCCCTCTACTACCCACTCCACGCCTCGTGTGACAACATGGAAAGAAAGGAAACTGGTTATCAGGCCCTCTCTTCTTCCTCCCACATTTAGCTGATTTCCTCCAAACTGACTGATATAAGTTTATTTTGCGGCATTTTTCGTTTTTAGATAGTAAGATGAATTGATAATTAATTTCAGCGGTATAAAGAACAGTTTTCTCTCACGGATCCTTTTAATGAGAAATAAAAAAGAGTAAAAAGGATATGACTGGTGATAATCACATGGAAGTATTTATCTTATTTAAAATGGCTAATACTGAATTTACTCGTTTGCCTTTGCCTTTACTTCCATGTCTTGGAATCATCTTTTGGAAACTCAGATACAAAAGCGTTTTTGAGTTCCCTTCTTCAAAAAGTGAAATTAAACTACGACCCGTTCGAATAATTTTATGTTGTTTCAGTTTTTACCAAGGAAAGCCACATACAGCAAAGGGAATTGCAGATTTTTTGAGGTTCCGGAGGAGCTTGTAGGTAAAAAAAACCTACGTGGATCATTTATCATTTCATCTCTCTAATTTTACCAGATTTGCGACATAAAGCTACCACCGAAATAAGACGGAAGCACGAAGAACTGCGCTCCCTGGGTTTTAAACTTGATAATTACTTGAACCATGAAAGCAAAGTCGGAGAATAAAAAAGGGGACGATTTTCGAAAGCTCTCCACTCTCCCCACCAAAAAAAACTTCTAAAACAATGTTATGCGCCTTTCCTCTCAAAATCGGCAAAACTCTCTGTAGATGAGCAACGAACGCTCCCTAAGCGACAAGACACAATCATCAACTTGCAGAAATTTACTGTTATTCTGAATGAGTCAATCACATAGTTAACGTATTTAGTAAAGTCACTTAGTCCACATTTTCATTTATCGAAAGGTCTCCACCCTAAAGTACCAAAAAAAACTTCTAAAAAAATGTTTTGCGCCTTTCCTCTCAAAATCGACAATGCCCCCTGGAGATAAATAACGAACGCTCCCCAAGCGACAAGACATAATTATCAACTTGCAGAAATGTACTGTTATTACTCGGGCCGTAAGGCGGCACGAGTTCAGGTTTCGGTAGCATTATCATTTTTTTTTTATGTTTTGGGTCGCGATGGACCGTGCGATAAGACTACGGGCCACGAGTTATTGTTCTCGGTCTCGTTTTTTGAACTTGGGTGGCACGAGTAAAGTTTTCGGTCGCGTTATCAAATTCTTCGCGTTCTTTGTACTCGGGCCATGAGGCGTCGAGTTAAGTAATCGGGGAAGGGGAGGGGAGGGTCCCGAACTCCCTCAGTTTTTCGCTTCCTTAGTTCCTCCTCCCTTTCCCCGATGTATTCTGCGAGTCACTATTCTTTCGAATCAAAACATTTGGCGTCGGTTTTGAAGCGTTCGTGAACGTTTCCCTTAGCGCAGAGAGGGTTCTGGAGTCGTTAGAACAAAAAGGTGAAGGCAATGATAGCATGTGGAGTGGCGAAAAAATCAAAAACGTAAGGATTAAAGCCCGTGGATATAGCATAAGAGAAGAGGAGGTAGCTTGAACATGGTGCATTCCGTTTCATCTGATTAGCGAGGGTGACAGTTCTGCAAGAAATCATGAACCTTTGGAAGGTTTGCCGCACGAGCAGCACGTGCATGGATTTAACTCCGCATGATGTAGATGGTGGGCATCGAAAACGCGAACGCGAAATCGACACAGAAAAGTATAGTGAGGTTTTGCAGCTTTCTTCGGGACCCTCGCACTGACGCTGCAGAATGCTCAGAAAATTCAAAGAATTCCAAAGATTCGAATGCAAACCTCACCGCAAGCAACGCTAATGTTTTACAGAAAAAGAATGGTCATGTCGAATCGAACGATCGATTGCAAGTGCACGCTGAGGAAGAGGGGAAAAGAGAGACAGTTTCTGACTTAGTGAACGAATAATAGGACAACAGAGATGCTCGATGACCTCGATGGTCCATTAACCCGTTTTAACTTTCAAAGGACATCTTTAAGAAATGCCGAAATCCACGTTTGAGAAAACTGCTGCCCTTTAGCTTTTATTTTAATGTCCACGCCTTAGGTTTTCATCCAGAGACTAACAAAGTTCGAACTTCGCATAATAAACATCAAAATAGCCCCAAAACAAAGTACCGCTGAATAGCTTTGATTTGGGTGACCACAATAAGACTTAATTTTTCAATTTGACTTTATAGAGATATAATCGGTGACGCGATCGCTATCGTGTCACCCTCAGTCCTGCGATGACAAATTCTCGTGTTTGATTCCTCGGCCGGAAAAATCCTGAACCTTCATGGGTTATCGCGCGGAGCATTTTTATTACGAAACGCGAAACAAGGCACGTTCAGAAAAATTGGCGGGCCAAGGAATACATCACGCACAACAAACTATGCGAACGTACTTGCAATTTGTCATCAGTTTTTGAATTTGTTCAAGAAGGAAACCGCTTTGTCAACAAACTTCTTTAATTTGTGCCCTAGAGCTCACAGAAGCTTTTGTTTGGCTAACTCATGTTTCATATCGTTGATACATCTGAGTAAAAGAATTTGAGCTTATATTGATAAGTTGATGTTAGAGTGTTTACGTCAGTGTATGCTAAATATAGGAAATTTAGAAATTGTCAATTGTACAGAAATGTTTATCCATCGTCGACAAATGCTTCCCCAAGAACCACCCATTAAACAAGATCTTCAACAGACACACACTAAAACTCAGCTACTCATGCATGCCAAACATGAAAACCACCATCGCATCACATAAAAAACAGATACTCTCAAATGTAGCAACAACCCCAAACCAAAATCATGACCCGAGCTGCAACTTCAGGAAGAAAGCAGAATGCCCACTTGATGCTAAATGCCTCCAATCGAACGACGGTAACAACAACAGAATCGTACGTGGGACTGGCACCAAACTTTAAAGAAGACCAAAGCTTATTTCCATAGATCTTAGTAGCCTGAACAAACGCAATGAATTACCAAGTTAATAGATATGTACTCAAAACCTCTCGAATAACGTAAAGTAACCGTTTGTATCATGGCACGTGAATTGTATCACGCCATGAGCATTAGTATTTTATCGCCCAGCAAACGCTTGTTTTAAATCATCAGTTCGAATGATTTCTCAAATCCATGCCCTCATATAAATAGATACGTACCCAAAACCTCTTGTATAACGTAACGTAACCGTTTGTATCATGGCACGTGAATTCTATCACGGCACGTAGAATTGTATTTTATCGCTTACCAGCTGCTTGCTTTAATCGCCAGTTTTTTATTACTTTATATAGCCAGCTTTTGAATCTTTACCGTCATTCGTTGAAGTTGCGTGATGAGTGTGGTCAGCTCCTGACCATATACGAAACAGAGCTGTAGCAATAAAACGATGAATCACTTCTGAAGCCTGAACTATTTTCTCCTGAGTGTATATCTCTATATGTATCGATTTTGGGGAGTTATCACTGCTAAAAGATCGTAGGCTTACGCACTACGCAGTCAAATATGGCCCGAGTATAAGCTGAATCAGCTTCTTGTTC
Source organism: Pavona decussata (assembly GCF_977016875.1). Classification (NCBI taxonomy): domain Eukaryota; kingdom Metazoa; phylum Cnidaria; class Anthozoa; order Scleractinia; family Agariciidae; genus Pavona; species Pavona decussata. The sequence goes on from NW_028145600.1 coordinate 448,737, forward strand.
TGAATGAGTCAATCATTTAGTGAACTTATTTAGTGAGGTCACTTAGTCGACATTTTCATTTTTATCGATTAGGGATCCGGCTTAACGACTGGCGATTATTTGCGTCTTACATCAGTAACAAAGACAAAATACTAAAATAACAATAGTTTTACTCAAATCTTACCTTGGCGACAGAGGACGCACAATACACAGGTATCAACAGACAAAGTAGGAACAAAACGGCAGGAATTGTTCCTTTCATATCGGGGCCAGATACAGTGCGCCAAATTTGCGAATCACAGTGATGCAACACAACTGAGGGTCGAATGTTTTGATTTCAGTGAGACAGAAAGCAAAACACAACCACACCCGCACTGTGTCACTGACAGCATTATTGAAGTTTCATATGCCATATGAAACAGGTTTAAACAGAACTTATGAACAGCCGATTGTGCCAAAACGTATTTGAACTTTGAGCTGAAGAGTATAAATAGCTCTGATAACATTTGGCAAATTACCCACACTCGGTATCAAATATCGAGCTGAAACATCAACAAACACTGCAGTGTGCTGAAGTGCGAACTGTTCAAATCATCGAAATGGCCGCTCAAAAGCAGAGTGTGCCTTCCTTTGCCTCAATCATTTCAGTCTTACCAAATGTGTTTTACTGCGCCGGATTTCTTAGGGTTGAATTGGAATTAAATCAGAAGGAGAAGAGAATAAACAATCTTGCAATTGAAAACGTCGCTGATGCTGAACCATCGTCCCATCATCCTGGTAAGAGAAGCGTTGTTACATGTAGGATTCTACAACCAGGTTTCTTTCTTTCTTTGCCATCTTAAACACCAAGCCCTCAGCTAACCGAGAAAATGGTTAAGTCAATAGAAAATAGCTACATTTTTGTTACAGATGCTAAAGGGATGTACAGAATTTAGTCGTTGAAGTCTTTCCTTTGCAAACAAACGAAAAGGTTCACAGGTCATTTTTTGTCTTTTTGATTACAAAATTGTCCGCAAATCTGCACCCTTCCTGTTATGAATTGTGTAATCAACGTCTGTATTTTATTTTGTATTTTAGCTTATGTCTGTATTATTTCTGCAGACAAGCATTCGTATTTTTGCGCTGGTCTGTCAACGAATGCACGCGGTCTTCGAAAGGCCTGGAGCGAGTGTATTTACCGAGAGTGGGCCATGACTGCGCACTTCGCTTTCGAAGGAGTGCATGCGGTTTCAGCTACCATAATGAAAAGTCGCCTGTGTTAAAAAGCAAATTTTTCGGCTCTTGAACTTTGTAAACCTCATAGCAAAAATTTTTACTTACCTGTAACACTGAAAACTACTTATTAATGAGGAAATAAAACTGACACTGTATACATGTATGTGCTTTTGATGTTTTCTCTGTTTCTGTACTGAATTTCTGTTATAGAGACTTTAATCATTAATATTCACAAAAGGAATGTTTCGAATTTATTCTTAGCAACAGGCACACCCCGCGCGCAAAAAATTATTTTCTTCTCTGCTTTTCAACTGTATTATAACTTTTGTGGCAAGCTAAGTTCGTCGATATCGCTTCTTTGAACTCATTCTTTCACAAGCCCAGAAAAACTATTACTTCTGGAACGGAAAGCAAATCTTTTGGCTCGTGAACTTTGGAAAACTCATTGGTAAAATTCTTACTTACCTGCAACACTGAAAACCACTAATTAATGAGGGAATAAAACTGACCCTGTATACATGTATACTATTAATGTTTTTCCCTGTTTGTGTATAATCATTTTCTTTTCTAATTTTTGTCTGCTAGTTACTGTAGCTTATTACATTAAAGTATACTATTCTTGACAAAAAATTCTATTCCACACACAGCAGACTTTTATTTTCCTAGTATAAATAAGCGAATAAAAATAGATAGTATTTTGATTGTTGGTGGCTTCGACGGTTCCTGTGTATTTGTTTGAAGTAAGACTTGAGTTCTCTTTCCCCTCATATGTTTTCTTTCTTTCTATTTCTATCTGCTTTATTCGTTTTTTGCATAGCAAGGCTAAAAAATAAAACAATATTTTAAATCAACTCATCAGTCTGAATAGATTACAAACTTTTCTTGCCAACGTGTTGTGGAGGCGTTGGGTCAGTGACAGACTTTGACAAATGATTTGCGCTTCTTAATAACATCAGCAATGCATGTCAAATCTTTGCAAATTTAATTACATTAAGTGATTGGCGATGGGCATTATTTAGTTCAATTTGTGTTCTTTGGTAAAAATTAAAATTGTATCATGTTTCGAAATTATGCCTAGCAACGGGCACATAATGAATAGAAAAATAGAACTCTTTATCAGTTACCGCTTTTCACTTTAACAAGAGACTACCGCGTCGCAACTCTTTCGGAAAAGTAAAACGAATAGTACTTTATTCTCAACGTTCTCTCTCTCACGCTATGTTGAGATTGGGCACCGACAGTCTCTATGTTACAGAGTGTCCTAAAGTCCCAAACCACTGGACCATAAGGAAACCCCGTTCTCAGAATCCCAAACTCAAGGTGCCCCATCCTAAAAATTCGTAAAGTGTTTTAAACGAGATGCAACAAGGTTAAGAATTAAACGTGCGGAAAAGCGGATATAAAGTTTTTTAGACGGTTAAGCTCCATGTAGTTCTCTGTTAGGGCGGCTGTCGCGGAAGAGTCCGCGGATAGCAAATGAGAGGGACTATCCAAACGAAGCACCTCCGCCAGTTTCATGTAGTAGAGAGCAGTTTCTTTGTTATTCCATCCTACATGAGACATTATGTCCGCCAACTGGGAGCCAGATAACGCTAACGTTATGGCTGAGCCCGAACGGAAGCTGTGTAGCGTTTCTCCCTCATCGATCTTAGCTTCTTTCAAATACAGCTTTAAACGAGCTTCTGCCGAAGAACTTGAAAATGGTTTGTTCACAATATGACCTTGGGGATTAGTTGGTCGAAACAAGTAACCATTTGTCACAGAAACGCGCAACTCGGAAGCCACGGCTACATATGTCTCAATAGCTTTAACTGGACACAACTCAGGGTTAGGGTGTCTCCGAATCCCGAAGACGTTAGAGACGCCATCCCTCAGGGTTTTTCCCCATACGTGGTTGAACAACAGCCCATTGTCCTGGGGGAAACGCAGGATCTCTTCTGTTTTCACCATGCCAAGATCTGAACCACGATCACCGCTAAAGAATAACGTTTTGAAAAACGCTTGGTCCCGCGTCAATACAAACAGACCAGAAGGACTAACCGAGCGCTCCGCAATTTTCCGATTTAAAAAACGGGCCAGAAGCAACAATTTGGACAAAAATAGGGGAACTGCTTGCTTTGGCGTGATGCGGGCTCGTAATTGTTCCTCAGTTGACGCCTTAAGATATTTTTGCACTTCGAGTGAAGCGGCGGGGTTACCCAGACCTAGCAGGGAGTTCCACTCTCCACAGCGCCCGGTTTCCTTAAAAATGGCTCGCAGTTTTCCAATGTAGGAGTCGATTGTCTTGAATGCCAGGCGTTTAGGACATTTACACTTAGCTGCGTTTTGAAGGTGGGAATCGGGACACCCATTACTATGTACTATGGTTTTGCCATGTCGGTCTTTCCAGACCAAGAACCGAGAGATGTCAGTGGGGCTTGCCGAAAGGATGGTTTTACTATTCGGAAGGGACGCCAAGAAAGTTTCAAACGCCGTACGAAGTGAGCACTTCTGTTTTGAGTATGACGATTGAAGGGAGGCATTATTTAGGAGTTCCAAACGGTTATCTATCGCTTGAAGGTCGACTGAGAGTTTAGGGCTCGGGACACTTGGGGAGACTGTTTTCCTCCTGTAGCCGCACATTTGGCAGAAAAAGAACAGCTTGTCGTTGGGGTGGCTGCACGAAGGACATGACACGGCTGGTACAAACGCTCGAACGGCTGGAGGTAAGTCCAAAAGGATATGAAAGTAAAACAAACAGTTCCTTCTTTATCCTTTAGATTTGTTTTGACATAAATGTATAAATGAAGCTATAAAACAACTGTCAACAGATGTATACTGGAAAACAATGATTTATTGACAACATTGATTTCACTGAAGTAATGGATGGAGCTAAATTAATGGGAGAATTGGCAAATTTAAAGATAGCTAAGTGTTCTTTGTTTGGCTCGTGCGCTAACCAAGAGCTACTACTTGCTTATCCGATGCGGAACACCCAGAGATCCCATGGGATAGGCCAATTGTTTGAAAACCCGTGTTTAGAGGGAGTGAGGAGCGCTCCAACGGTTCCGGCAACGGCCAGCAGGTATCGGGAAGAACATGTAGACGTTAACAAGGGCCACCAAAAATGCCTTGGGCATACGTCTGGTACTACGATAGTGTAGGATAATTGCAGGCTTCTCATATACTTGATAACATGAGGTATTAGGCAGATCGGGGGAAAGGCGTATGGGTTCTTGAATACAAACGGATCGTACAGATCGGGCGATTGCGCGAACACGTTCACTCCCAGGGATCCCGGCAGAGGGTTTTCAGAGAAGAAAGGTAACTTGGCACCTGACAAGTCGGATTGGGCGTTTGAAGGGCGTGCCATTAGATCGACAGAGTGCCCATTTTCGCCGCCATACCACTCTTGTACTACTGTCCATAGGGATGGGCACAATTTGGCATCCTGTAGGCTAAGGCGTCGCGAGGGGAAGTCGGCTTGGTTCTGAGAGCTAGGCACAAAAGTAAGGTGCAAATCGATGTTGAGTTTCGTCATTGTGTTGAATAATTTCTTCAAGGCGCTAGAAAGCGATTGAGAACGAGAGCCCTGTCGATTCCATGAACGGACTAGAGCCATGCTGTCGACGAAGGCGTCGACCCACGAGTTTTTGATGGTATCAGCGAATGATTCAAGGACATTATTGAGCGCTAAGGTCTCCTTAGTGGCGATATCGGCTTGTATTGTTGGGGCGTCCCAGTAATCATAAACGTTCGCCTCAATGGCACCCGGACTCAGTGCACCTCCCCAAGCGAAGCGAGATGAGTCGGAGAACAGCCTGACATGTGTGTGTTTCTCAGACCGCCAGGGAAGAAAACCGTCCCAGGTCTCAAGGAATAGCCAGTGCTCAATTTCATTCTTTAGAGCGGCAGACATCTTTACAGGTCGAGCAGAACGCGTGGCGCGAGACACAGCTAGGTTTATTTCATTAACATAAAGCCTTGCGCCCGGAACTGCCAAGCTCATGGACACGCATTTACCGCTGAGCCTTTGCAAGGTTAGTAGGTCGAGGTTATCGCGAGCCAACGTTTCTTTGATGAGACGAAGAAGCTTTTCTTTTTTATGGGGTAACAAGGTAAACGCCTGTAGTTCAGAATCGATACCGAAACCAAGGTATGGCACCTGTTTTTTCGGGGTAAGGTGAGACTTCGCCAGACCGATAAAGTAGCCGAGGGAAATTAAGATGTAGCACGTGAGAAAAATACCCGCGACGGCCAGAGCAAAATTCACTTCATCCCTTGAGGCGAGGGCTTGATAGGCGGCTGGTAAAATGCCACCTGGAAATGACAGTTGGCCATTATGGCGGTCGTCAATATACAATGAAGAGGGAATGTTCCATGAACGAAGTCTGTGTGACGCAACTAGACCAGTCGTATGATATATATAGGCCGAGGATTTCCAGCCAAAAGGAATACATTCACTCACAAAATACCAACCTCCCCACTGGAAGCCAAAGTAAGTTCGACTGCTGGGGTGAAGTTTGATGTGGTCATATCCTGACTTGTCGTCGCACACTGTTTGGTAAAATCCTTTATTGACATACTTAGGCAAGTGTTGGACGCTATCCAAGGCAAACGGACGGTCTTCGATCCACAGATTAAGAAATCTATCGTCGTTGCAGAGACGCGGCTTGCTAGGCTCGACAGTGAGGGGCATAATAAGGTGGGGTGGGGTGCATTCTCCGACTTTGCCCCACAAAGAAATAGCACCGGAACGCAAACGGTCCAGGAGCGTATCAGAAATAAACGAGGCAAAAGGTTTGCACGACAGGTGGTTGGGGAAAGCGCAAGGCGGTGGACTACCACACTCGTAATTCCTTCCCTTGTAACTACCCTTAAACGGTCTAAAGAACTTCGTTACGTCTACACCGTTAGTAATCCAATCACGGACTTCAGAGAAGCGCTCATCGTTCATATCATTTAATAAAGCATTCCATTGTGGTGCATGGCGATGGAGTTCCCCTGCTAGGAAGTGATCTGGATCGCGGAAAACAAGGCGAGACATATCCGCTAATGAATTTCCCTGTAACACGAGGGCGATATCCTCATCAGAGATGTGGGAATTGTTTGCCATCCCTTGGGCCTCATCAACAACAGAACCATCGATGTTTATCCACTGTAACTTATTCATACCAACTGTGTTAGGCTTGAAACCGGGATGCTTTTCCCAATCGTGAAAGCAAGGGTCTGACAGCTAAAAGGAAAATAAAAAAGAACTTGGAAATAAATTAGGGCCCAAGGAATGGCAAACTCAGCCCCGGTAATCCGAGAGGGAAAGTAAGCTTCCCTTTGAGAATGCCACCCGAGGGGGGAAGGGTGCGATCGAAAAGAGATAATTGGTTCCCACATCTATGAACAGCGTAGCGAGTCGTAAAATATGTAAGTAATAATATGTTAATCAAACCCTGGGGGGGTGGGTATAATGTATATGAATAAACAAACATTGTGATGCAATAGTGTTCATTTGACTTTAATAGTACTAAAACGCATACAAAATGAGGATCGGGCAGATTCTGCTACTGAGATGTCGGTCGAGGCTGGTTGTGACCTGGACCGCCTGAAGAAAAATAGCGGGTCGTCGGAGACCGCTTAAAACATTGCGTAGACTTGTGTCCGGGCGTACCACATCTGTAGCAGGTCACTCGAGGGTGTGACGAGAACCTCTGACTGCCTCTGGCCTGAGGACGCGAGTAAGGCGAGGGACGTCTAAACGACTTGTCGACCTTGGAGATTGTGTCAAAGATTCTTGTAAATTCCTTGTCCGCGAGAAGAGCCAAAAAGTAAGCTTTAAACTGCTCTTTCGGCACGTGTATTTTCTCTCTTAGGGTGGCCGCTATGATGTCAAAGCTGGCGGCCTTATCATCACCAGTTGTCTTCGCTACGGAGACGAGCTCCTCCGCGAGGCGCAAGGCCTCGTATTTGTCGAAGTCCTCCAGGCGGCGACTACCATAATGGGTAATGCGATTCTTTAAAGCCTGAATGGAGGTCCCTTGGGCATTTTCCAAAAATTTAATTCTTTCTTGCAAAGCCTGAATGAGAAAATGAAATAGACAGATGTATTGCGAAGTGTAATTTCATACCGCTTAGCGGCGATACAAAACATTCGTAAATGAGTACAAGCATTGTGATAAGACCCGGTAAAGCGGCAGGGAATCCTTTGTTCCGACAAAGTCGGAGTGCAAATATAACAATTAACAGAACAATACGAAAATAAACAATTCAAGTAGAACAATGTGGCAAACAAGCACTCAGAAATGGCAAATTAAGACAATTAAAAAATGAAGAGTGAGAATAATCGACAAAGATCGCACAAAGATAATAACTAGTTCTCTGCTGAAGTATGTTTTGAGGTCAACAAAATTGAAAAGCTTTTGAAGCTAACCGAGAATTAGAATGTACACATAATCGGCAAAAATAGCGCATATAAATAAAATTCAGAAAGTGGTAAGTCGACTTCAAGTAGCCCGCAAAAACTACAAAACTATACGTGTTGAAGCAGGGCAAAAAATTAATTAGAAAGTCAATCTAAAGCCGCCCGCAAAGCTAAAAGCTACTCGTTTTGAAGCAGGGCGCAACATGAATTGTAAACACATTATCAGCAGGGCGTAACAATAATTACGAAGTCAATTTCAAATTGCCCGCAAAGCTAAAAGCTACATGTTATCAGCAGGGCGTAACAATAATTACGAAGTCAATTTCAAACTGCCCGCAAAGCTAAAAAACTACACGTTTGAAGCAGGGCGTAACAATAATTACGAAGTCAATTTCAAATTGCCCGCAAAGCTAAAAAGCTACACGTTTGAAGCAGGGCGTAACAATAATTACGAAGTCAATTTCAAATTGCCCGCAAAGCTAAAAAGCTACACGTTTGAAGCAAGGCGTAACAATAATTACGAAGTCAATTTAAAATTGCCCGCAAAGCTAAAAAGCTACACGTTTGAAGCAGGGCGCAACAATAATTACGAAGTCAGTTTCAAACGGCCCGCAAAGCTAAAAAGTTACACGTTTGAAGCAGGGCGGAACATGAATTGTAAACAGAGTTAAAACTGCCCGCAAAGCAACCAAGTACACGTTATCAGCAGGGCACAACATAACTGCGAAGTGAATTTTAAATTGCCCGCCAAGCCAGGGCGCAACATGAATTGTAAACATGCCCGCAAAGCAACGAAGGTCGCACGTTCAGAAGCAGGGCGTAAAATAAACTGGGGGGTAAAGAGAAAATTGCCCGCAGAGCTACAAAGCTACACGTTTAAAGCAGGGCATGACTTGAGCTGAAAACAGACTTAAAGCTGCCACGGGAATACGAAGTGCAAGAACACGTGTACGATACTGGAGTAAAACAAAAATTGAACAAACCTCCAAAGTGACTTGTTCTCCAGCGGCGTTTTGAGGAGGTTCTTCTGCGTTTGGTGGAGGCGGAGGCGGTGGTGGTGGTTGAACAACCGCGGCCGCTTGAGCTGCTGGAAGGTTTTCCTGTGCCGGGACTTGTACAGCAGGGTCCGCTATTTGAACTATGCTCTTTCGCTTGATCGACAGAATGGCATTGTTCACTTTGTCTCATCTCCTTTTATACGTGAGAGGTGAGACCGCTGAGAATATTGAAGAAACTCGAATTCTTCATTGAGAAGTAAGTCCCAGTTAAATTTTCAGATTTTTCAGAGTATTGTTTAGAAGCGTAATGATTTATTTGGCGATAATGTCTCAGAAGGTAGTCTTTAATTACTCGTTAGAGTTTGTTGTAGCTTTCCAACAACCAGTCACAAATTTCTAAACCTAAATAAACCCATTTTAGTATTTAAGCGATAACAGTTAACAAGTTGGAGACAATTTAAAAGTAAAGGACTCAAGCAAAATTAGATATCCAACAAACAACCGATGAATTTAGAGAACTCCGGCTTAACTTCAACTTGGGGCGCGATTTATGATGGTAAAGCGTGGAGATTCTGAATGAAAAAATGTGGGTCGGCAAAGAGGGGCAAACAAGTGAAAATTTTAGCTAAGAAATTGTTTTACTTGCGAAAAACAACTCTTTCATTCTCTGTTTCTTAATACACACCAGTGTAACAAACCTTCGGCTGCATGTTTTACAATCAGTATTTGAGGAAACCTGAATTCGTTTATTCTATTTTAATTCACTGTGTGTAGCTTATGAGAAAAAATGTTCGATGTCAAAAACGTAAGCTTTTCTTGACTTTGGAAATGGTACCAAAAAATTGTTGGTGAAATAAAAGGCATAAAGCTGGGGTTGTAAAGCTTTAATATTTCCCTTTTTTATGTAATCAATGCTATATGAACAGGATTGGTAATTGCGTTTGTTTAGAGCAATATCTAGAGCGCAGGAGAAACGTTTTGAGATTGACCTTCTGTTATAGAAACTTTGACTAATACTTTTTATAAATGAATAGAACATTAAGTTCGCCCGTCTTCAGTTCAAGGGGAGCCTACAGAAATCACAATTCTCATGAAAGCTAAAGACAATATCAAAGAAATTCGAATCTTCATAAAAGGGCAAGTCCCAGATCGTGGATTATCAGGATAGTGCTACACTACTTTGGCTCCTCAGTTGACATGTGCAATGAATTATTTGGCGTGAGTTTTAAGTTCTCAGAAGGTGTTCATTTCCCCTTAGATGTCCAACAACCTCACAAATTTCTGGATGTGAGTCAATACATTCAGTTCGATTATTTTAGCGACAACAGCTAACGAATTGAGGATGAGGTGGCAAAGAAATTTCAGTAGAAAGTGGAAAAAAAGGCGTGAATTTAGATTGCTGAGAAGTTTAAACTTGTGGCGTAATCGAGATCAGAGAGCAGAGATTGTGAGTGAAAATGGACCAAAATGGTGAATAGTTTCACGAAGTAAGCATTCCGCGAGCAAAAAATAATTTTCTTCTCTGCGTTTCAACTGTATTATAACTTTTGTGGCAAGCTAGGTTCGTCGATATCTCTTCTTTTAACTCATTCTTTCACAAGCCCAGAAAATTTATTACTTCTGGAACGGAAAGCAAATCTTTCGGCTCGTGAACTTTGGAAAAACTCATTGGTAAAATTCTTACATAACTGCAACTCTTAAAACCACTAATTAATGAGGGAATAAAACTGACACTGTATACATGTATACTATAAATGTTTTTTCTTGTTTGTGTATAATCATTTTCTTTTCTAATTTTTGAATGCTAGTTACTGTAGCTTATTACACTAAAGTATACTATTCTTGACCAAAAAATTCAATTCCATACACAGCAGACTTTTATTTTCATAGTATAAATAAGCGAATGGAAATAGATAGTATTTTGATTGTTGGTGGCTTCGACGGTTCCTGTGTATTTGTTTGAAGTAAGACTTGAGTTCTCTTTTCCCTCATATGTTTTCTTTCTTTCTTCTTTCTATCGGCGTTATTCGTTTTTTGCATTGTAAGGCTAAAATATAAAACAATATTTTAAACCCACTCATCAGTCTGAATAGATTACAAACAGTCTTCTTTCAAACGTGTTGTGGAGGCGTTTGGTCAGTGACAGACTTTGACAAATGATTTGCGCTTCTTAATAACATCAGCAGTGCATGTCAAATCTTTGCACAATTTAATTACATTGAGTAACTGGCGATGGGCATTATTAGTTCAGTTTGTGTTCTTTGGTAAAAATTAAAATTGTATCATGTTTCGAAATTATGCCTAGCGACGGGCACATAATGAATAGAAGAATAGAACTCTTCATCAGTTACCACTTTTCACTTTAACAAGAGACTACCGCGTTGCAACTCTTTCGGAAAAGTAAAACGAATATTGAAGAAACTCGAATTCTTCATTCAGAAGTAAGTCTCAGCTAAATTTCTTGATTTTTTAGAGTATTGTTTAGAAGCGTAATGATTCATTTGGCGATGATGTCTCAGAAGGTATTCTTTAATTTCTCGTTAGAGTTTGTTGTCAGTAGCTTTCCAACAACCAGTCACAAATTTCTAAACCTAAATAAAGGCATTTCAGTATTTTAGCGATGACAGCTAACAAATTGAAGACAATTTAAAAGTAAAGGACACAAACAAAATTAGATATCCAACAAACAACCGATGAATTTATAGAACTCCAAACTTCAAGTTGGGGCGCGATTTGTTATGATGGTGGAGCGTGGAGATTCTGAATGAAAACATGTGGGTCGGCAAACTAGTAACAGTAAATTTTAACCAGAAGAAAACAAAAACGGCTCGAAAAGGGCCAATATTATTTTGTTTGTTAAACCAAGAAGTTTTCAGTCATTTTCAATTGAGTGTCGAAAGTAATTTATGTTTGCTTCACCACGTATTGTGAATGGTTAGCAAAATTAAATTCGCGCCATTTTCTAAACCAATGAGAAGCAAAACCAAACCCAATCACGGCCTGCTTGCACGCAATGCGACACTCTGCCTATGTCAGCCCGGGGAACAAAATCTCGTGAGAGTTTTCTGGAGTCAGATTAAATGTATTATACCTGTTTTTCTGTTTCTTCTGATTAGTTTATTCTTTTTGAAGGAGTCGACGAATAAGCCTTAAAATTAGTACCTTTACTCTTGGAAGGGGGTACTACAAACCAAGATATGGCTGTTTTACTTTATATTTTCTTTCTTACAAATTTTCTGTTTTGCTTTTGTAGATCTGGACGTCTTTTCTCGTAGTTCATCATGAAAGCTACCTGTATTCTCATTGTAAGTGTCCTGAAGGCACACATGCTCATTTCGTCAGACGCAGGTAGGGCTAAGAAGTGTTCTAAGGAGTGTACAAAATGTAAGTGAGACCAACCAAACTACAGCTTTCCACGAAATGTTTTCAAATTTTTTTCCTTTTTTCTTGTTCTTTGTCATTCTTTCAGTTAGTCGATTGGTTCTTTTCTTCTGATTTTGGAGACATATTTCTTTAATTAGTGAGTAAAATATTAAAACTAAGCGGGCGTTGAAGTGTGGCGAGTTGTTAGACGCACGCGCTTGTCCCCCGGATGTTCAGAGCTCTCATTTCCAGCTGGATTTGTTCTGTGGTACTCCCCTGTTCAAATTCTCAGTATCGCATTTGTATCCATTTGTATGTACAGTTTACAATGTTTTTTTTTCTGTGGTTCACAGTGTCTACCGTCATCACTTCAGTTTTTAAGACTTGTACACTTAAATAAAATGACTTTTTCATCCTTTCTAAAATCTTAGTTATCGAGAACAAAATTGATCCTCTGGAGAAAAGGCTTCGGCCTTGGGTGAACTGTCATTAATTAAATCTCCCCGTTGTGCTCTACTGGCCTAATATTTCTTGCTATGATGATCTTCCTTTTGCTAACAGTTATACAACATCCGCTTTTTTGTCGAGGACTAGGAACAGAAATGTTGTTTGGCCTTGTCACCTCAATACAAAATTTACTGATTTGTCAGGTATTCAAACCCTCAGCCGTTGGGCATGAAAATTAGCATTCTAGCTAACTGAAAAAAACAGTATTTTTATTTCCAGAGATCACATTTGTCCGGCTACTAATTACAATGATTGGTGAGACCTAAGACGTCTTATTAATTTATGTTTTTGACATCCCTTTCTTCTTTTAGCCCAAACCGAAGAGTTGTGTAACTTTGGGCACAGCCTATACCGAAAATGTTTATTATTAAGGTTTAATACTCCTTTCTAATCTCTCAGAGCTCCAGTCTGCCTTTGAATCTCTGAACAAAACAGTGACACAACTGCAGGATCAGTTTGCTGGTACGTTACTATTCTCATTGGTTAAGTCGCACAATCTGTAATTAGGGGAAAACGGGTAAACGAGCAGTTAACTCGATTTCATTAACTGAATGTTAAAACTTTCAGTTAATGGTTAGTTTATGGTTAGTTTATTTTATGATAAACTTTATGTACATTGTCCCACCTGTTTGTGGTACACTTAAAGCAAAACCCTTTTCGTTTCCCATTAAGGTTGCCGTTGAACATAGTGGTTGTTTACAACATCAAAAGGCTTCATAACTTTTTAGTATCCTAGGTTAATAATACCTCAAAACTTTGTGATGGCCATTTTTAGATTACGTTTTCAAAGAAAGATGTTTGCGAGATAGCGCTCGAAGCAAAATAATCTGCTGCGTTTGTGATCAATACAATACAATACAATACAATACAATACAGCAAAGGTCATTCCGTGCAGGTATAAACTGTGACCTTAGAGAAAGTAATACATCAGGTCAGAAAAGACCGTGGGTTTTAGGTTTTCCTCTACAGACAATCTAAGTAAACGTAACCAAAAGTTGTGACATAATACAAACATGACCATTGTTTCGAGTTTTTGAATATCTGAGCAAAGCGCCATCAAACTTTGCAAATTTTTCAGAATTTTATGTGAAAGTAATTTGCTGTGAAAGGAGAGTGTCCATTGAATTTGAATTTACCATTTCATCAAACTTAGAAAGGCAGGTTGTTTTAAAAATTTTGTCTCATTCGTCAAAAATCCTCTTTCTAACGTCTACTTTCATGGTCTTATATCATTTGAGCGTTTTAACAACTGTTTGATCAAGATGGTGTTTTTCTCGGTTATTAATTTTTAGTCAATAACCGTGACCAGACACAGTTTTCTAGTATACAGGTGTTAGTAAACGTTATTTGTAAACTACGTACTTGTGGGTGCCCGAAATTAACACGATGCAAGATTAACTAAGAAGGAATGTAATTGGATACTCGTTGTGGAGCTAGGTACCGTTGCTATAGGAACGCAGCGAGCTACTAACGGTACTCAAATAATAGGTTTCCTTTAGTTTTAGAAAATGCACTCATTAGATTTTATTTCCATTTTTTGTCTCCAGAAAAGTCACAAAATATTGACATAGTGACGCTGCTTTTATGTAATTTTGACAGAGACATCCCCTGTAAATGTTGGTCTTGCACTTTAATGCTTTGCCAAGATACCCACTATCAGATTTGGCTTTTGTTTGTAGGACGAGTTACACTTTTGCAGAACTGCTATTTTGTCCAATTTTGGTTCTTTAGAAAACACTTTTTTTCCACTAAAACGACGAGTCACAAACTTTTGGTCAAATGCGCCTGCGTAGCTTTTCATTGGGATTTCTTAGTAAAGATAAAAAGCGTGCAAAAAGGCTTAGGTCTTCGTTAAATCGCTTTCTTTGCTCGGTGAAAAAAAATAAATAAATAAATAAAAAAGGTTCATTAAAGAGAAACCGAGTTATTTCAATGACAAAACTCAACTTTTGAGCCATTTGATATAAAATTGAGGGATCGCCTTATCGACAGAGTATTTGCCTACCACAGCCATAGCGCGCGGTTAATAGTTTCATGCACTGAACTTGTGAAGCGCGTGCAAACTGTGTTCAAGCACCTTATTGGCACTTTTGACGCTTGGAATTTTTAGGGAAATGAAAAAATTCGGATGGAGTATTAAAGATGGCCGCCGTTTGGAAATGACGACGTCATTCGTATGTTATTTTACATGATCACTTCCCGCTGCGCACCTCAAAAGCCTTTGCGTTTTATTTATTCAGTTGCACTAAAACCTCCATCTAAAGAAGACAACGTGCATGGCTACAGAAATGTCATTTTAATAAGGGTATCCGCTAAGAGTATAGGTCGAACAAAAAGTGTTTTTTAACTCCCTGTTGAAGGAAGAGTGGTTTCTTCAAGGCCAGTGGACAAATGACTTACATTAAATGACTCATTCGGTTTTTCGTTACTTTTTGGTGATTTGCTATGCATAGGTTAAGAAAATCTTTTGCGTTTGTCCCTTAAAATCTTGTACTTTTACTTTTGTTTAGGTGTTCTCACTGCATCTTCCATTCTTGGAGGCCTCAACAGCAAGTACCGGGAGCAACTGAATGATTATTTGGAGCCAGTCCTCCAGAATTTATCCCGCAGTAGGTTTGTGAAGTGTTGGCATGCCAAGACAGATGACTGGGCAGCATCTACATTTCACAACAACTGTGATGGAATGGGCCCCGCTATTACTATAATACGAGTCGGCAATTACACATTTGGTGGATACACTGACGTGTCTTGGTTTAGTAAGTATCATTTAATAGCAGCAAGAGTTATACCCAGTCATTTAATTACTTAGGAATAGTTTCACCGAATGAGATCAGCTGATTAGCAATAGTCCCATGTCAAATTAAACGTTTAAATAACTTAACCAAAAACTAAATAGACTTACACGGCACCAGTGCGTTGCGTCCCCCCCCCCCCCCCAAAAAAAAAATAGTACGTCTGCTTGAAAGAACACTTTTTATAATTTTAAGCGGTTCAATTATCTGATTGGTAGTCGTGCTGTGCCGCCTGTTTTTGTATAGCCATCGGCAAGTTTGTCCACAGAGGCCGTGTATTCTCTACGGATTATTTGACTTTGCGCACGCGTGCTGTTCCTTGCCGAAGCAGATAGTTGCTGAGTTTGGAAAGTTTTTGTTTCTTTTTTATTGCATACCGTAAAGTTCCGATAGTAGCGACCCTCGTTACTTTCGGAATTAATAGCGTTTGGGGCTCGTTACTTTCGGAGAGTCGTTACTTTCGTGGGGTCGTTATTCTCGGGGAACAAAAACCATGAAACAAGCTAGCGCCAGCTCTTTTCTCCGAAATGAAAAATTATATGATTCGCGCAGAGCTCAAACAACAGAAAGAATTAAGACTCCTACCCATTTCTGGTAGCAGGGACAGTGAAATAAACATCGATGGTCTACCGGACTACCGCATGAATGAATCAGCCGATGTAAAATCGAATTCTTCTCTGACTCAGGGGAGGAAAGATAAACTCAGTCAATTTGTCCATGCAAGAAGATATTAGTATTGTACATTAAAAGTTTGACTATGGATTGGAAAACAATAGAGGCATTCGGTATTTATATAAAGTAATTTAAAAGAAAACTTGCACGGTCTCGCTTACTTTTTGGGGACTCGCTACTTTAGGGGGGGGGGGGGGAGGGGGGTCGTTACTTTCGGGGGCTTGCTATTTTCGGGATTTATTAATAGCCACAAAGTTTTAACGTTACTTTGGGGAGGTCGTTACTTTCGAAGGGTCGTTACTATCGGAACTTTACGGTATCATCGTTTTAAATTCCACTAGACCCCGAATATCTACCCTCTGCGCAAAAATAGTGTCATGGCGAATTTACTACGTTTTGTTCCGAACGGGACAAAAGAGGCTCCTCTACAGACGCCTTGAACATTCCAAGTGCAGTCTCAAAATGTGTTTGATCTACTTGTCTCACGGCAGAAGTTTTCTGCTTTTCTGTTCACATAGAAAAGACTCCAAGTGTCTTGAAAATCAATGTCAGACGGCGACGATCAAGCCGGCAAGGAGATTGGGAAAACAACAGAAATTTGTCACTCCCTACCCAGTCTCCTCGTAATTAGTGCACCGTGCACAAATTTGAATTGAGAATTTTATTTTCTCAGTTCTTTCTTTGAACTAAGAATTTTATAAAATTTGAACGAATCGTTGACTGTTAACCAACATGTCTGTGGTTATTTTGTACTTGGTCGATATAAAAGGATGAGAGTTTGTAAGTACGTAATTAAGGGGGACTGGGGAAGACCGCCATGGCGCGCGGACGTGTTCTCTGAAGTTCTACACAGAATGGATTTTTTCTCAGCTAAATGAGTAAGTCTGGCAGCACCTCTGGATCAAGAAATCGATTATCAAGGTTGTGAAAGCTTTCGTTACGACAGAAGCAGTATTTCTGTACTCTTATGGGCAGAAAGCGTCCGAAGCAAGGATCGAGTTCATCCGTAGATGAAGATGACATGGCCGCCTCGAAGTTTAAATCGCTACAGAACTCTATAGATGGTTTAAACAAAGTGGTGACGGACGGCTTTGCGAACATCCATACTGATATAGACAACCTCCGCTTCGAATTCAAGACTGAAATTGAGGGAATTAAATCTACTATTAAAGATATCGAAAGAGGTTTGGAGACCACGCAAGAAGATGTCGAAAGCGTAAAGGAGGACGTGAAGAAGGTTGCTGAGGATTTTTTGGAGAGTACTAACACCTTGAGCGGAAAAATTGTCAAACTCGAGCAGCTCTCAAAGAGCCCTGAAGTCACTGAAGCCTTGAACGCAAAAATTGTGAAACTTGAAACCCAGCTCAAGCAGCAGGAAGAGGAAAATATCAGACTCGAACAGTACACGAGAAGAGAAAATCTTCGCTTCAACAACATATCGGAAATAGAGGATGAGGACTGTAAATCAGTTATTCAAGATATAATTCAGCAAACGGGGATTGACTCATCTACAATTCGATACCATGCTGTGCATAGAGTTGGAAGAAGATTGGAAGGAAGACACAGACCTATTATAGTACGTTTTGTAAGTCGTGAAGACAGAGAGCTTGTATGGTCCAAACGAGGTAAGATTAAACAATTACATCAGTTCAAAGAGGCCTACATAACGGAGGATTGCGCCCGGGCGATCCAAAAAGAGAGACAAATCTTAATTAAAGCTATGATGAAGGCCCGAAATGATGGAATGGATAACGTAAAGGTAGTAGGCAGATTTCTGGTGGTGAACGGAGAGAGATTTGATTGCAAATCGATCCCGGACAATTTAATGTGACTTTAGCTTTAGTTTTAGTAAAAATGTCTTGAAGGTTTTCAGTCTTCAAACATATTTGATGAGTACGGTAACACAAATGCTGCTCGGGAGGTTTTATCTGAATATTTATCCTTTAGACTGCCTCTGAAGTCTCAAATTTAGTTCCATATTATGTCGTAAAAAACTCTACAGATTTACTTGATCTTTTTGTGCATATTAATTTCCCAGTTGTATGAGAAAAAAATCCCTTTGTGGATGTTTTGAACGCCTACAAAACCTCAGGGGAAACGGCCCACTAATAGAAGATTTTAATTGTAATGTTAGTATGCTGTGCTGGTGTTCTTCTGCGTGTATATTTAAATCTTTGTTTGTTTCATGTGTATTAATTCCAACCTTCCCTAGCTACCTTTTTCCACTCCGTGGCTGCGCGATTTGCAATGGGCAATATAAACTCAATTATAAATGAGTCTCAGTATCTGTTGTCTTAATGTGAGAGGACTAGGTGACAATTTGAAAAGAAGAGAGCTCTTCAACTGGCTTAGAATGCAAAAACACTCAATCTACATGCTGCAAGAAGTTCATTGCTCTGAAGGCACAAATTCTATGTGGGCCGCAGAATGGGGATATAGGACAATTTTTAGCGGGCAAGATAGCGGTAAGTGTGGGGTTGCCATTTTGTTTAACAACACCTTTAGCTTTGAAATCCGAAAATTTTTTTCTGACCCAAATGGTAGATTTATTATTTGCGACATTGAAACAGAACAGAAATGTGTTACTTTGGCCACATTGTACGCGCCTAATGTTGATGACCCAAGTTTTTTTTGAGCTTTTCTTTGATCATTTACACGACTTTGAGTGTGACGAAATCATTATAGGTGGAGATTTTAATCTTGTTTTGAACATAGAAATGGACAAGAAAGGCGGACTTGCTAGGACACACCTTAAGTCTCAAGACACTGTTAAAGACCGCGCTGCTCAGTTTGACTTAGTAGACGCGTGGAGAACAATAAACCCGGATAGCCGCAAATACACTTGGCGTCGGAGAAAGCCTGAAATCTTATGCCGCCTAGATTTTTTCCTCGTAAGCCAGTGTCTTATGTGTAGTGTTACGAGCGCAAATATCTCAGCTGGTTATAAAACAGATCACTCTCTTATTGCCCTAGCCCTTCACTCGAACCTTAGAGGTCCAGGTTACTGGAAGCTTAACACCTCTTTTTTAACTGACATCGATTATGTTACTCAGATCAGAAGTGTTATTAAGAAAACCCATGAAGAATATCAAGATGATGATACCGTAAGCAAAGGCTTGCTGTGGGAGATGATGAAACTTAAGATAAGAGAGCAGTCAATAAAGTACGCGACGGCTAAAAAAGAAAAAATGTCTAAACGTGAAGGAGAACTTGAGAAAGAAATTAATTTTTTGCAAAATTTTATAGAATCTAATGAAATAAACCCAAACGAAAAAACAGAGATCTCTGGCACTCTCGAGGCCAGGAAACGGGAACTGGAAAAGATTATTGAGTATCGCACCAAAGGGTCAATTTTAAGAGCTAGATGCAGATGGTATAACGAGGGGGAAAAAATGCGAAGTATTTCCTAAACTTGGAAAAACGTGCGTTCTCTTGAGCTTACCCCTTCCTTGGTCATAGGCTTAAAGACCCACCCACTATTTTGCAAAAATTTTTACTTTTTATTCTTAGTCGCAAGACTCTATATCTGGACTTGTAGAATACAAATGACTCATCCTACAATTGACACGTTCCCCCTTTTCCTCTCACATTACAATAAGGTACTTGCTTCTTGTTTTTTTTCTTTCTTGCCTTTTGCAGAGTGTGTGCCACGTGGGTGGAACGGTAGCTGGTGTGGATGCATGTTTAATTAGTATAATTATTTAATATCACGTATCTGTTATGAGAAAAAAATGTAAACATTACGCATTTACTTGACGTGATTGTTGTAACTGTAGTGTGACAGTAATAGTATTACAACTGTACTGTAATGTAATTACAAATTAATTAATCTAAACAGTGTCGGGAATCTTGTCAGTATTGTAATGTAGTAATGTAGGTATTGTAAGTATTGTTTAGTGTAAGCATTGTAAGTATTGTAAGTAGTTATTTAGTATTGCAAAATAATAAAAAAAAAAAAGAATTTATGTGGGAATTTGTTATACAAAAAAAAAAAAAAAAAAGTACGTAATTAAGTAAATTTATAAATAAGAAATATCAACAAGTACACATGTAATTGTACTACTAAGCGAAATGGTTTTGTTTTTCCCGAGGTGAATGCGTGTTTGCTGCATGCAATAAAACATTTATCTTCTCACTGTATAACATCGACCACTGCAATCCTCGTCAGGTGGAGATCAAGCCAGGGGAAACCAGTTACGCTATATTCGGATGCTCTAGGTACGGACCAACGTTTGGTTATGGAGACATACACATAGCAAACAACGCAGAGAGTAACAAACATTCCTACACCTATTGTGGCAACACTTACGACCTCCCCACAGGGAATTACTCGTCTGGTTGGGACTGTAATTTTAATGCAAGAAGCATCGCTTTTACTCCCACTGATGTTGAAGTATTGTACGAGACTTTAATCTAGGACAAACAAACAATATACTGTGGTTCAGAGGCCTGTTGTTCAATGCCCGATTAAGCTGATCCTGGGCAGTGAACTTTGACTTTGATTCTAATTTAATTACTGATCAATTAAGATTTTGTGAGAAGATTTTTGTTCTTCAGTTTTGACATGGACTTTTCCTTGCCATCAGCTTATTATTAGCTTTCAAAGATATTTCTGAAGAGCAAATTGAAAACCTCGGTTAACTTTTAATAGGGGATTAAGTTTATCGGCTTTTGAAGAACCGACTCCAATAATAATAACAATAACAATAACAATAACAATAACAATAACAATAACAATAACAATAACAATAACAATAACAATAACAATAACAATAACAATAACAATAACACTAACACTAACACTAACACTAACACTAACACTAACAATAACACTAACACTAACACTAACAATAACAATAACACTAACACTAACAATAACAATAACAATAACAATAACAATAACAATAACAATAATAATAATAATAATAATAATAATAACAGGGCGTACATATTTTTCCATTTACTGATAATAGTTATCAAGACTGCTAAAACTAACAATTAACTGCCAAATGCAATGAAATAGGAGTAAAGCAATCAATATATACAGTAAGAAGTCAAAACGTATTTTAGCCGATGAAACAGCAGCGTCATGTGTCCCTGGGGGTTCACTTTTAGGCATTAATTTTTAAGAGATCTTGCTTACCTTGCCTTAGACCTCGGAGAAAGTTGAAGCTAATGTCACTCATTGGCTAGTCGTCACATTCTTTTTTAGGGATGTTTCGGTTCATTTGGTTCAGTTTCACCCGCTTTAGTACCGTTCGGTTCTCATGACTCGCAAGACCAAACACATCCACAATTTACAAATTTAACTTGTTTATTCCAGTTTACAGAATTTCTTGTTAGGAGTTGGTAGTAATTATCATAGGCTGTGGTGCAGTGACTTCACTACATTGAAACGTTTAGTAAGGAACAGACCATACAAGGAATTTGTTCCGTCAACTACATCTTCTGAGGAAAGTCGGTCAGGCTATGACTAAGCGCAGCCTGTACACAAAAGCTCTGACGTAGCATTTATAAAGGAGAGGCAGTGCAGTCCTAGTCACGTGTCTTAAGTCTTATCTCAAAAACCTGTCTCACAGCATTTGGTGAGGAGAACCTGGGTATGAAAGAAATTCAAAATGGCGGTAGTCAAGCTCACCTCCCGTTGTTAACGATGTTGAGCTTTGCCCTTTTTATTTATGTGAGAAGGTACAGAAGGCCGAGCAATTTGCGGAATATAAAGTATGAGGGATTAGGTAAGACCTTCAGATTCTAACTATTCTTTACCGATTTTTCCCTCCTTTCTTCGTCTTATAGAAGGTGACAGTAGCCGCCTTAATAATTGCAGCAATACTGACTTGACAATGGTGAAAATATACCTCTGTTGTTAACAGCGCAGGGCTGTTTATCATTTTATGAATATTTAACGCTGTTTCGTTGGAAGTAAAATACATCGTAAGAAAAGTTAATTAGACACTAACCTATTCCTTTTGTATTTCTCAATTTTAAGTTGTTTCTAAGGCATTTCTAAGAACTAATTTAAAGTTAATAGAACCACAGTATTTTTTTCTTTATTTTTCGTATGGCATATGCCTGTTCTAATTTGTTGTTTTTTTTGTCATCACATATAATTGTCTAAAGGGAAAACTGTTTATAGAATAGAAAGAAAATAATTTGTCCAAACGGGTTGGTAAATTTGATTTTTATCTGGGTTTGGTAGTACGATAATTAATGTTTGTAAGGTAATAGCTATTGTTATGTAGCTGGATTTACTTTGACTGCAACGTGCGCTCTCATTGGTTGGTTATTGGCCATGATAAGGGTTAAAATTAGTTGCAAAATTTGTGAGCGCGCGCTTTGAAAGGGGTTTAATTCCATGTTTATATTGGGCGTTTAAAACATGGTACGTTGTTCATGGGTTATTTTAAAAACTAAGGAAATGAAAACATTTTGTGTTATTGCCATAGAATTATTAGAGACAAATTTTAGTAGTTTGGGAGAACTTCATAGAGTATTGGAAACACTCCTACGGCTTGTGCTTTCTTAGACTTCTACTCGTCTTCTGTAACTCTATGGAAACACGGAAAATGTTTTACAAGCTTTGGATTAAAGGTTTATATAGTAAAGATTGATACAGCATCAATAAGTGATGATTCAATTCAGCCAGCAAATTGGGAGGGAACCAATATAAGTAATGAATGCAAGTAAGCTATCAGCTAACGTAGGTACGGTAATATTGCAGGTCATGTATGCAAAGGAAGTTTGAATAAAGGTAATTGAAGGGATGAGTTGTGTAAAAGTCTATGGATAATGCATAGACCAAAAACTGACATCAAAAAATGTGCTAAAACTCAAGTGGATCCACGAGTCAGGCTAGTAGTTTCACTACCAAGTGAATTTATTACCGTAAAGTTCCGATAGTAGCGACCCTCGTTACTTTCGGAATTAGCAGCCTTTGAGGGTCGTTACTTTCGGGGGGTCGTTATTTTCGGGGAACAAAAACCAGGAAACAAAGCCAGCGCTAGCTCTTTTTTTCCGAAATGAAAAATAATATGATTCGCTCAGGGCTCAAACAACAGACAGAATAAAGACCATTCTGACGACATTTGGACTTGCACCTTTAGGCGCAACGAGCAAGATTCAACCACTCGATGTTGCATTCAATGCAGAATTGAACAAGAATGATGACAGACTCACTACGGAACACTTGTTCGTAAATCCAGAGCTATTAATGAGTGGAAAAGTAAGCGCTGGCGATCGGCGTGTAATTTTTCACGAAATGGGTGGGTACGGCATGGCAAGAGATCTTGCGTCGGCTGAAAGACACCCTTATCCGTTCATTTGTGAAATGTGGCCATAGTAGCAGGGACAGTGAAATAAACATCGATGGTCTACCGGACTACCACATGAATGAATCAGCCGATGTAGAGGAAATCGAATACTTCTCTGATTCAGGGGAGGAGAGCTAAACTCAGTGCTTTTAGTCCATGACACTGACCAATCCGTTTAATACTACAGTATATAGGGTTTTCAATTTTAATTTGAAGAAACTTTCCTGTTGTTATTTCGAAATTTTACCAGTTTAGTTTTCACATTACGCCGTCAGTGAACTGATGTCAAGGACGAATGATGGCTTAAGGCTTTCCCTTTGTATAGTACCTTATCGTGATCAATTTGTCAATGCACGGAGATATTAGTATTGTACATTGAAAATTTCACTATGGATTGAAAAACAATAAAGGCACTCCGTACGTGTATAACGTTATTAAAAAAAAACTTGGTCTCGCTACTTTTTCTGGGATTTGCTACTTTCGGGGGCTCGCTATTTTCGGGATTTATTAGAAGCCACAAAGTTTTGAGGTTACTTTCGGGGGGTCGTTACTATCGGAACTTTACGGTATTTTTTTTCCTTTAGGTCAAAACTGTACAAATTGCAAATTATTGGCCAAAGTACCTTCGCTCAGACAATAAATTGCTCTTAGAACGTTGAAAAGAAAATATCTTGAAGGAAGAACGAACCATGATCAACTTTAAGTGATTTTTTTAAACGCACAAAAAGACTTTGAAACCGTGGACAATTTTTTAACTTGCAATCCATTTCCATCATGGAATAACCGCTCAAGAAAACTGCTGAAAAGTATTTTAACGATTCCATTGATATATAAATGTATTTGTCACGCTGACATGTATTTCGAATATTTCAATTGATCATGACAGCACATTTTATTTAGGTGACAGTTCGCCTTCAAATATGTCTGCACATAATAGTTCTCACTCCGAAGGAAAATAGCAAATCGGTCGGAAAGAACGTGTTGCGTCAAAACGAGGGGAAGTAAGATACTAAATTTAACGGTTCCGTCAACATCTGTAAATTTATTCACTGTTCCTCTTTCTTCTTAGAGAAACAAAATCTGATCCTGACAGCGCTTAATCGAACGTTAAAGCATTCTAAAATTGCTTAGAATTTTTGATCTCCTCATCACTTACAACTGAATAAAACCGGCAGCTTACACCATATTTCAAGGGAATCAGAATTTCCGATTCCCCATTACTTAAAACTGAACAAAACCGGTTACTTACACCAGATTCTAAGGGTCTCAGAATTTCTGATCCCCAATCACTTAAAACTAAACAGAATCGGCTACTTACAATTACACCAGATTCTGATCCCCCATCACTTTAAACTGAATGAAATCGGCTATTTACACCCGATTCTAAAGGGCTTAGAATTTCTTATACCCCCATCTCTTAAGACTGAGCAAAATCGGCTAGTAACATGTGATTCTAAAGGGCTCAGAATTTCTGATCCCCCATCACTTAAAACTGAAGAAAATCAGAGCAAATTGTAAAGGGCTCAGAAGCTCTGAACCCCACAACACCTACAACTGAACAAAATAAGAAATTCGGACCCTTGTTTGATAAGTCCACAGAATTCGTTATCAAACGCTTCTAAATGAAGGAGTCCGACATTCGGACCTTTGCTTTGATAAATCCGAAAAATTTAGTTATCAAGCACTTCTAAATCCAAGGATCCGAAATTCGGACACTTGATTTGATGAATCCGTAAAAAAATATATTTTACAAAAGGATGTCACTTTTGTATCCAGGCTTTAGTTAAATACTCTTCCTTTTTTTAATATTTATTGCTTTTTTTACATTTTTTTTAACAAAACAATACATACAACAATACTACAGTGGAGTGACAGTAAAGTGACAAAGATAACAAAGCTGCGATACACGTTCTTGGTAACTAATCTACAGACGTGCTAGCAAGGGCGTCCATAAATATAAAAACATATCTTTCTGCCCTTTTGAGAATGCGATTAATCTTTGAATTAACAGTTTTTCTTTTACCAGCTCGAGAAAGAGGAAGAGATTGGGTAATTTATGCTCGTATTTTTGCTGAAAAACATGTCTTTTGCTAAGTAGAATACAGTAATTAAAGATATAGGAGCTAGAACTTCCAGGATCATAGCCGTACATTATTCCGTGTTATTCTAAATGGCAATTTATAAATTGCACTGATCATCGTCTCATCTACACCTAACCTTTGTAACTGTCTTTGTAACCTAGAGCTAGCTAATGGTTCTTTAAATTTCTTGTGAATAAGCTTATTCCTAGCTCTTTTGCAAGTAATACAATTGGAAAATTCACCACCTGACACGTGAATTCCACGTTAAATTTCACGCGAAAAACCGGTGCGTTATCGGTTTTTCAAGTGAAATTTAACGTGGAATTCACGTGTCAGATGGTGAATTTTCCTTGAATCGCATAGCTTTTTAAAAATGAAGCCGTTTACCGTTCTTTGAGCGAGTGTTGCAATATTGCCAATGGGCGTTAAAAAAAGCCATTTGAAATGAACTGTCACGACTGTCAAGAGCCAGCGAATAGGAAGCAAGCCAAATACACAAAACTTTCTTTGAACCTAGTGTTTCACAAATCACCGTTTTCTGAACTTTTACAGAGGCTGCAAATTACATGTATATTTTTACGTTGAAAATAATGTAACTGAATGTGCTGAGAGCTTTTATCATTGAGTACGTATTTCACCTTCACGAATCATAAACTCGAGGAAAACTCTTCAACAACGGTTGAAAGGTGGGCAACGTGCATCCAAACTGAGAACTCAACAAATCTGCTGGTAAGTTGCTTGCCTCCAAATAGGAATTACTGTACATACTCGAATCCTACGTTAAAATAGAATGGTCATTGCTAACATGAGTTTTTGGAAAGGAAAACAAGCAAAAAGTCAAAAAACTAAGTAAATACTGTGTTCGTTTCAATGCAGAGAACTGCTCTTGCCGCCGTCGGGATTGACATTAGACTGAAAATTGATGGAAATATTTACTGGGGAGTTGTTGAACGCTACCCCGGTAAACAGTGCGCTCAAAGCTTTCATTGGATATTCCGAATAAAAAGCTCGCATGCCAAGGTGCGTGACATTGTTCCACCAAACAAGATGGAGAAGCGAGCGAGGATTTTGAAGGCCAAGTGCTCCGGTGGGCCATAATTATTTTCTCGATTTCATCTTCTTCTAGGGGCTGAGCAGTGTTCGGTTTATTTCCAAGACTTTTCCTCTTCAAATCCTTCTTCTTAACGGATAACATGTTGGCAACTTCATCAAATTCTTCATTTTTCCCAATGTCGAAGTTGTCGGGCGCTGGTGGACATGGCCTGTGGAGGAAATACCGGCGAATACCATTGCGGTAAGTTTGAAGTGAACAAGGCTCATATTCTTTGCCTTCGTCATCCTTTTTTGTTTTTCGTATTTCAACAAAAAAATGCTTCAGTAATTGGGGCGCCTCTGCTTTAGAAATGCTGTTTAAATTCAGTTCAGTTTTGTACTTTGCTAAGTGCCACGACTGTAGACGGCGAACGGCGGTACTCGTACTTTTTTGTGTGTTTTCGGAAGCCATATTTTCTTTGAAGGTCTCTAGTTTATCTTCTTTGTACGCTACAATTGAAACCGGCTCTTCCTGGGTAGCTGAAGTACTTTTGCTTGTTTCTCTTCCTTCCGCCATTTTTTCTTTCGCGATAGACTGCTTCCGATTTCTCGTGCTCGCAAGCGTAAGCGGCTTCTTAGAAAATCTCTCGAGGAACTCATAATTTAAATTAAAACAAGGAAAATCTTCTGTTCCCTCACTTCGGTCAGGTTTTTGCTTTGTAAATGGAGAAAAAGGTTTTGAAAACAAAATTGTTTCCAATTTTGCCTGCGCTGCTATGAGAGGCTACGCGTTGCTACGGTGCAATATCGGTCAACCTCGCTTTCAAGTCGCAATTCCACTCTGAATTCCTCGCCTCGATAGCCAATCTGTATAGCGAACCAGCCACGAACTGCTACTCAAAATAGTTCGCGGGAAAAAAATACAGGGAAATGTATGGAAAGTTCAAAACATGCCTGAACGCTTTCTGGCACAGCTACATCCCTCCAATTTTTTTCGTAAAATCCTTTCCCTAGTGCCAAAAGTTTCCCATTCATGAATTTTTCAGAAGCGATGTTTTATGAAAATTATTTGACATCAGATTTCCATCCAAACATTGTTATTTCAAGCTTTTTTGCCTACTCGTAAAAATGGCGTTGAAAACCGTGATAAGGCCTATTTGTCTTCTAAATCGAATCTCATTCATCGTCGTCTTACAGACGAAGTCAATTCCAATTAAATTCGTCCGAATTATATTCGACGTATAAAGCTTGTACAGGACCTTTTATGAAGGTTAATTCTGAGACTCTTCTGAGCAAAGGAGATTGCTTCATTTGTACTGAAAATGTCAACTTTCAACTGGTTTTTCCAGTGCGAGCATCCGTTTAGTGATAAAACCGATGGTCGTAATTGAGCCCGCTGTACCATGACAAATCAAGATGGCTGCGAGATAAACTCGTCGTGCTCGAAGCCAAACACCAGTTATTCTCGACGCGAGATTCTTCTTACAGTCAATTTTACGCGTGACCGGTATTTTGAAATTTGAACGGCGTTTTGAAATTTACCTGTCAGTTCAATCTCGTTCCCAGAGCCCGCGTTACCCTTATCCAGCGACACGGGCAACGAAAAGCGTTCCGCCATGACAGCAATCTCGTACCCAGAGTCCTCTGGCTTTTTGGTCAGCAGGTGGACGCCAGGAGAGACTCTGGGATAATGAAATTTCTAGCCTGTGTACAAGCCCCCCCCACTCCCCTCAGGAAAAATCGGTTGTTTTCACCAAATTATTCAGTAAAATCCATCCACTGCCAAAATGATTATGTTAGTAAATTTTCCAATTACAAGTGGAGTGTTTGATAAGGATATAATTATGATGAAAGTGGTCACTTTCTGCAGAAGGCTGTGCAAGCATTATCTGCAGGTCATATGCCACACAAACTTGGGGTACTTGGCTCCCATGTTTATGTACAACAGGTACACTTGCAGTAGAATGAAATCGAGCAGGGGCCTTCTTCTGTATCTCCTCAATAATAGCGTCCCAATTGAACCCTTGAAGGGAAGACTTGGTGTTCTTCCTTATAACATATAGCACAGAAAGTCACACTACCGCTCATCTATTTTTTTTCCCCAACAACTGGTACTTTAGGCATGATTTCACACTTTGCAACAGCATAATTGCTTTGGCCTCTCAAAAGGAATATTTGTCTGCAAGGGAACCCACAGTTTCCTTGTCTCATACTTCTTCATGGAGTATTTGCATGTTTTGTCAGATAAAAAAGCTAGATTATTTTTACTTGCATATTAATGTACAGCACATTATCAGAGTACAGTTAAACTATCATTACCTTCAAATTTTTGCCATCTTTATTTTAAAATGAGTGTACATTATTTGTTTAGTTATATAAAAACTCCAAGCAATATATTATGTAATAACTTTTGTATATTTTTAAGATTGAGGAGGCTTCATATGCATAAGCCTTATGGTTTCTTTTATTGAACCTCCTCTTCACTACTTGAGTTTTTTTTCTTTCTTTTATTTGTTTGGCTGTGTACGTGTGGGAAATAAATAAATGTAAAGATTTTAAGGTACTTCTGCATTTCGAAGTCCAGCTTCAGGCTTCAGTATTATCTACCCCTGTTTTTTGACTGGTCAAGTTGAATGGCTCTCCACTGTCACAGTGTGTTGACTTTCTTGCAGAGAAGATGGTTGTAAATAACAGACAACAAGTCTTTATTCTCAACTGCTCCTATACTGTAAAAGTAAAATTCAAATCTGTATGTCGTCATTACATTTGAGATTAAACTTTCATCTGAAGGTAACCTAAAACCACGGCGTTTTACACTTTTTAGGACAAATAACTTATTGTTCTTATTTTGCATGAAATATGCATGGAGCAGTGAGAACAAAACTCTGACAAAATTTCTCAAAACAAAATCTCTCAAAATTTAAGAAAAAAGTTCAACACGCCATTACCTCCGCCTCAAAGGGGGAATGTTTTCTGAATTTCTTTCCGTTGGCAGGCTGGCCATGGGCCGTGACTGAAAAAAGTGAAACTTTTGCTCTCTTGTGCAGCGTTTGATCATCGTGGAGATGTCTTTAGCGTTTCCCTTGTGGCAAAACCGAAAGGGAATTAATTGAAACGGCAACCTGAGATGGACTCCGCTCCACAACAGATCAGTCATCTCCAAATTTTTATCCACAACAAGGTTTACAGATGTTAAAGAACTTCTCTATTTTTCCATGATAACCTTCACTAGTAAATAACATGTTCGAAATATTAGTACGTTGACGACACCAATGTCCTCTCTATTACGTTTTTACTTGCGAACGGCTTCACCAATTCCTTCTCTTACCGCTTTTTCTCCCAAACTGACTGATATAATGATATTTTCCGAAAATAATTTTTTGCAACAGCGACAGTAATCAGTTTAAACTGCTTGCATTTTGCCGTGTTTTACTGTCGTATGACAGTAGTGGCAAACTTCCTACGATAAAACGGCTGATGTTTCGTCGGCTAGAAATTGTTTCACTGACTGATAATTCAAAGCCCGTCTTTGAATTGGAGTGTTTCTAATTTTTGGTGTAAAAAAAAAAAATTTAAAAAAATAACAGTGACACACACATAAAAATTACAAAACTCCGAGTTTGACATTTCAAATCTCCCTCCAAAACAAGGAAGTTGGTTGGGGGGTTTCCGGTTTGGTTAACTTCCGCAAATAACCAACGGACCTCCTGTCAGTCTTCCATTGTTATGCAGACGACCAATCAAAAAAATTATATTTTTCCATTATCCCAGAGTCTCTCCTGGCTTCCACCCGCAGACCAAAAAGCCAGAGGACTCTGGGTACGAGATTGCCGTGACAGGATTTTGGTATTCGTTTTTACTGCGCATGTCTTTGCCCTTGTGCGCATGTGTGACAAACATGGAGGCTTTATTCCACGAAGCGATTGAGTTTTCTGTAAAGAAACTCGGCATGAAAGATCTAAAAAAAGAGCAATACGACGCGTTAAGGGCAATATGTGTAGAAAAGAAAGATGTACTGGCGGTATTGCCCACAGGCTTTGGAAAGTCCCTAATTTATCAAGTTTTACCCACAATGTTTGATTATATGAGAAACGGTTGTGAACCGGTTGACGCGAAGCAAAATTCAATAGTTATCATTGTTTCACCATTGAACGCTTTAATGAGAAATCAAATGCAAAAGTTGGAGAGAGTGCTGAATGTGTGCGTTTTACAAAGTGTTGATGAAAGTGAAGAAAAGGCCAGTGTTATGAAAGATTTCAAGGAATTCAGTTTAGTGTTTGGGCATCCCGAGGTATTTGTTGACAATAAGAATGTGGCGAAGCTGCTTAAAAGCAAGGATGTGCAGAGGAGAGTTAAAGCCATTGTTGTAGACGAGGCTCATTTGGTCCTTGAATGGTATTTATACACAAATTTTTGAGTTACATTAAAAATAATTTGCTTTTACCTTGCTGTTTATTCCTTTTTAAACTTTACATAACAGTGCTCTAGCCGGGTTAAGCCTTCTTTCTTACTGTTCACCACAGATGCTTTCTGGTATTAGATTTCTTGCATATATACAGTAACCATGTGATCTTAAAAATAGCACATTATTTCATGGCTCTGTGCTAAATGGAAAATACATAACCATCTTCATTTTCCAATAATAAAAACAACAATTACCTAATGACCTAATTCTCTTATTAGCTTTCCCAGTTTGGCTCTAAACAAAAAATCATGATGGGGAATGAACTGTTTTGTAGAATGACCTGAATCCAAATTCCCATACTATTTATTAACAGACATTAAGGATAGAACCTTAATCGTTACTTTTGTTTTTCTTTGAAAGGTCCAAATTCCGTCCGGCATATGGGAAAATTAGCATGTTGACAAATTTGTTTCCATCAGTTCCACTGCTGGCACTTACAGGCACAGCAACTGTGGCCACTAAGAGTGGTATCATAAATGTCTTGGGACTTTCAAACCCAGTTACAGTTGAATGTAATTATAATCCAAACAGAAGGAACATTTTTTATGCCTCACATGTGTGTCCTCATAGGGGAGACAGCAAATTGGATACAGTTCTGGAGCCAGTTGTTGAAGAATTGAAATTGAAGAAGCAGCGAATGCCCCTCACCCTCATTTATGGGAATGTAGACACAATTTCTGATTGTTTTCTCTAATTTACCCAACAAATGGGGAGAGAGCAATACAACCCGTCATCAGCAGAACCTGTAGCAAAGAATAGACTTTTTACCCAATATCATGCACAGTATCCAGAGCATGCGCGAAAGAGAATAGTGGACGAACTAGTAAGTGGCAAATCAACCCACCGTGTGTTGTTTGTAACTGTGGCTTTCGGAATTGTCATTGACTGTAATAACATTCGCAGAATTATCCATATTAGTGCCATATACCATGGAAGAGTACTGCTAAGAGGTAGGGAGGGCTGGAAGAGATGGTTTACCGGCAAGGGCCGATATTTATTACAATTCGTATGATATTTCAAAGGCCAGGAAGAACATGTCAGAAGTCATGAGGACATACGTCCAGTCTAAGGAATGCAAACGAAAACTTATTTCAAACTATTTTGACCATGAAGTTCCCAAAGATCAACCTCAGGATCACACATGTTGTGACTTTCACAGCACACGTTTTTAGTGTGAAGACTGTGCTGGTAAATGTAGCTGACCAGGTTCAGGCTCTTAATGTTCAGAAACAGATGACCCCAACTGAACAGAATGAAGGTAATCGTCTGTTATTTTGTTCTGAGGCTAACCGAAAAATCAAATTGGACATGGAGAAATACAGATTTCAACTCCAAAAAGAAATCGGCAGAAGCACTGTGGGAAGTGTGGCTCTATCCAGTGGATTTCCAATTGAAATGATTGCATTGGTACTTCAACACTTACCAGAGCTTACTTCTGTGGAAAAGGTAGAAAACATCCTACCTGTGTATAGTAAAGAGATGGCCGCCACAATTTTCAGTATTATTCAGAAACACCTTGCCACAGAAACAAGCACACCAGAATCTCCATAACAAGAACTATCAGTAGCAACCTCCCAGAACAAAAGAAACAAATAACTGTTGATAATAATGTTAAGCCTGACCAGTGAATAAATGAGTGAGGTCATAGGTTTTACTCCTGTTGAGAGTCTTATAAATTTTCTTTTTCCAAATATACCTGTGTCACTAACCGAAAACTACCACCTTGTTTTGTGACGTGATGAAGGTGAATGAGTTCAGTAAAATGATGAATATCCTATTGTTTTGTCTATGTTATAACCAAAACAAGCAATGACATATTATCAACAGTAAATTTTCTGAAAGTAGTCATCAATCACTTTCTTCAGCAAGAGGAATGGCCTCCTCTTCCTCTTTATCACTTTGATCTCCTTCATCACAGTCAGAATCATCACAGCTGTATGGATTAGCTGCTAGTCGTTTCTTATTTCGGGTTAACCATGAGTGCAAGGCAAACACATCCAGCTGATCTAATGTGCTCTTAGAAATTAAAGGGAAACTTTGAAGGGCTTCCTGGCTGATGCTCAAATGGTTTCTGACTACTGAGAAGTTCTATCATCTCCTTGACATCATCAGAAGTACATGCGTTAGTATAACTTGTTGATTCTGGGGCAATGTTGCTCTCTTTGTCATACTACTTGGATGCCTCATTTAACAGTTAACTAGAACATGTGGATCTTTGGACTGCTTTGAGGGTTTTATTACCACACATTCATTTCAGTACACCCTTGTCATGCTTCAGTTCATGCTCCATTCTTAAGTCATTGGCATAGTTGTTGCCATCCCCACCTTTGGGATTTACAAACTGGCCGTGAAGAATACGATGTGCCATGCATTTGCTGTACAAAGCCTTGACAAATGTTATAAAACGCATAGCTTCAAAGGCCGCATATTTCATGCCCAGGGCCCGTGACCTAAAATATAGCACTGATGAGAAGTTTCCAGTTCCTTAAACTTCTCTCTCCATCCCCCTCTGCCTCTGTATCATTTAACTGCATTAACATGTCGATGGAGTATTCGTGTTTTGACTTAAGTCCTTTTTGAGTAGACAAAAAAGTGAGTTGACTTGAAGATTTTGTCAATTTCATTGATGCTGAGTTCGATTTCACGTTTCATTCTCGGATGTCTTGTTGTTATGTTCAAGAGATGTAGTGACTGGACTGGGGAATCGGCTGCATAAACAAAACATCGCCCACAAAGAGCTGAAGCCGGGGAACAAGAAGCTACTACGGCCACGGCAACAAGCACGTGCGTTGTAAATTATGGTACATTTCTCCACCGTGCTCGGCCAAACAACAACGTGTAATGACCAAATTCAAGGTTTCGTGGAGAACGTGAGTACTCGCGATGGTACATTTTTCATTCTCTGTCTCAATTTGAACGGCCGTTTCCACCTGTTCTCTTACTGGATAGTTCGGCCACATTGTTCAATGCAAGTTGGACGAATTGGAATAATCGCGAAGTATTCTTCTTGAATATTTATCGTTGGGTGCCCTCGAACAATGTTCTTTAATTCACAAATTACTGAGGCAAGAAGAATTTCTCTTTAACATCTATTTCCAGGCAATCATAAAAGGAGATGTACCGCGGTAAATATTACACTTGGAAAAGACGAAAGAGAATGATGCCTATGGACGAGCGAGAGTTTACTTCCTCCAGTGCTCACGATTTCGTTTTCTACACGCCGCTAAAATTTCTTCACTCTCCACAATCTGATTGACCGAGAGAGGTCGTATTTCCGACAACGAAAAGAAAACAAAAATTAACGAAGACGACTCCAACACAGGTAATAAAAAAATGGAAAAACAGACGAGCTGAAAAAGTCCCATCCCACCTGTCATTGTTCCAGAATGGTCAATAGTGGACCCACATGGACGACTTAATCAGATATACTTCTTGGAAACAAAACACTTATAGAACTGAAACGATAGCCTGCAGAAAATATTTAAAATAAAATGTCAAATGCAACTAATTTCTTATTCAGTAAACGCCGCCATTGACTTGACACGGAAAAATATAGGATCTGCCATTCCCATCACTTCGTAGAGATGAGAACGGCTGCAAGTGTTTACACACCAATGACTGCTCTGGATTCTGCATTTCGTTGCTTATCTGCTGAAAGTTTCCACGGCACCAGTTAGTTACTAGTAGTTAAACCGTTTTTTTTTATTCCCCTGTCCGAGCTGGCTCTTACAAAAATATCATCCCTTCTCTTCACACACTCTACCCCACCCCGTCCACTCCACCACACACACCCCACCCGAACAACAACACTGTTGAGTCCCTGTTTAAACCCTCCTGCACGCATCCCTTTACTGTGGGTCCGAACTCTTCAGTTTTAACCTGGTTCTGTGTTATATTTCTTGCAAAACAGTGGAATAACTACAGAATAAAGGCCACGATAAATGTTTAGTCAATGTTTATTAAAGATTCAAAAGGCAAGTCTCCACACTCATTTTTAGCACAACTGTGGAAAATTAGCTTGCCTACAAAGATTCGGATACCCTTAACCTTTTCCCCTTTACATCATTGCTAAGTAACAATTTTTCGTTAGCTACAGATGAAACAAAGCATCCCGCGTTTAGTGCTGCAAATCGACCTATCATCTCAGATTAGTGTTTTTATCAGCCTATTAAACAAGTGCGTCCTGCTCTTATCGTTTATTAAGACAATGCTGGTATGCTACTGGGACCGAGGCACTTCTTCGATCATCAAACGAGACACTGAATTCCACCCTGTATGACCGTTAGCATTTCCACGTCCAGGACAGTTTCCAATGTTGATTCCAATACGGATTTTCCCCTTGTGGATATTGTCACAGTATCCCTCTATTGACCCGGGTCTGTGTTCCTCGTAACCAACGCCTTTCCTCACCCACAGCACTACATCAATAGGGAGTGGACCGCTGCATTCGGCGCCATTGAAAGTGATGAACCATCGCTTACAGCAGCCGTTACAGTAGAGATAAAAATTGCCTTGGTAGACAACACGGAGAGCAGTATCATCTTTGGTTTTTGTGAATTGACAGTCCTGCAGAAACATTTACAACAATCGTCACGGGATCACTCTAATCAGTTTTTATTTCTTAGCTGCACAAATTTTTTTCCCATACTCGACTGAAGAGGTAGGGAACGTCTGGCAAACATAAGACTGTACCTGCATGTGATGGCGTTCTTTTAACCTTCGGATATTGCTAAGAATAAGCTAAAACAAGACAGGATCCTCTCTTGTTTTACGGCCCTTTTGTTACCGAATTGACAGTTTATGAAACAGATATATATATTCCATATTTTTGTCTTGGGGCGAATGGTGCGAGACTAAACTACGCATCATCTTCAGTTTGGACAGTAGTTCTCAAAGTCAGCTGATTCACAGTGGACAGGAGCTTATGACATAAGCTCCTGCAGTGGAGTAACATAATTTACTCGGTGGACTTTAAAGATGTACCTACAATCGGCAAATCTACCGTACCTTTATCAGCCCAATATCACGATTATCCTCGCTCCTCCACACGCACTGCTTCCAGTTTCTGTGGTCAGTGTCTTTACCACTCGGTCCTGCTTCTCCCTTAACACCACGCGGTCCCGGGGAACCTGCCATGCCCTTTTCTCCTTTAGCACCATCTCGTCCGTCGCGGCCTGGTAACCCATTATGTCCATTCACACCATTTCGTCCAGCAAGGCCGGGTGATCCCTGAAGGCACGTGGTGGGGCCAGGCTGTGGCAGAAAAGGTGTTTGGTAAATAAGTATGCATAATACAACACGACTGATAAAAATTAAACGAACCAAGGAAAAGATATGCTACAAGTAGGTGGCGACATTGTATGAATAAAGTAAACGAAGATCGGAAAATTGTGCGGGTTTTTTCCTTTGTATCATATAAGTAGAAGCGGTACAGAAATGATTTTGAAGCTTACGTCTGTTTCCATGTACAACTATAAAAATGAACATTAGGGTATTTTCAGCAGTTTTTTCGTGTGTGAAATACCTTTTAGTACTGGGGAGCGGCCATAATTTATTTAGTTCTGTGTGTGTTTGGCGAGGACGGGGGAATAGGCTGCTCTTACGCTTCTTCTTTTTTTTTTTATTTTTCTTGGCCCGTTTTGGCAGCACCCCCCCCCCCCCCCACTCCCTCTTTACTCCTTCCCACTCTCCGCCTCATGTGATAACATGGAAATAAATTTTAAACTGGTTATCAGGCCCCCTCTTCTTCTTCCCACATTTAGCTGATTTCCTCTGAATCTTTCTTGATTTCAGCAGTAAAGAACAGGTTTCTTTAACGGATCCTGTGTACGTATTTATCTTATTTAAAAATGGCTAATACTGAATAATTATACTCCTTTGCCTTGGTCTAGCGAGGAATCATCTTTTTAAATTCAGGTACAAAAGCGTTTTTGAATTCCCTTCTTCAAAGTGAAATTAAACTACGACCCGTTGATGATTTTATGTTTAATAATGTTTCAGTATTTAACCAAGGAAAGCCACATACAGCAAAGGGGATTGTAGATTTTTCGTGGTTTCGGAGGAGCTTGTAAGAAAAAAACTTATCGTGGTGGATCATTTATCAGTTCATCTTTCTAGATTTACCAGATTTGCGACGTAAAGCTACCACTGAATTAGACGGAAGCACGAAGCACTGTGCTGCCTGCGTTTTAAACTTGATAATTACATTAACCATGAAAGAAAAGTTAGAGAATAAAAAGGGGACGATTTTCGAAAGCTCTCCACCCTCCTCACCAAAAAAACCTTTCAAAAAATGTTATTCCTCTTTCCTCTCAAAATCGACAATGCTCTCTGTAGATAAATAACGAACGCTCCTCAAGCGACAAGACATAATTATCAACTTTGCCGAAATATGCTGTTATCAGACTTATCAGTCTGAATGAGTCAATTATTCAGTGAACTTATTTAGTGAGGTCACATAGTGGCCTTTTTTATTTGGGAGTAAGGAATCATCGAGTTTGGATTCGAGTTCGAGTTCGAGTTAGAGTTCGAGTTCAATCAGTAAAAATCATTCGTAAAAATCGCTTACGCCTCTTTCTGCCCTTCGGGCGACGATCGTTTTCTCACAGGGGACCACCCGCGCTTGCATTATTTCAACAGACGTGTAATAATCAGACGCTTTGTTCAATCACGTTCTTAGTTGTATTAACAAACTCAATTTGACTGGCGAGCCGCTGAGCCGCTTGAATAAAACTTGTCAGTCTGTTTGACCGGCGAACCGCCGAGCTTCTCTACGGTATAGCCCCCACGAAATGAATGTGTCACTCGCACGTGTTAAGTTTCGAACTGGTGGGAGCTATTGAAAGTGTATGGATGAGAGCCACGCAGAAAATTCAAAATTATAAATGACCTACTGTAGTTTAATACTAAGCCACTCGACCGTCTAAGCATATAAAGCTACGGACAGATAAATCCAATGACAAAACGTTATTTGTTTATTCAGTATCTCCCAAAAGACAATTTAGATCGCTGACGAAATGAAGACAACACTTACATTATATCGCCATACAAGAGAGAAAATCAATGGAACTAAAACTCACTGAAATCGCGCTCAATCGTTCCAAAAACACATAGGAGAAAGAACAACAGACAAGGGAGTTCAGGTAGGGATGTTTTTATAGAAACTTCGTTGGTATTTTTAAATTGAACAGATCGAAACTGTTTTCTTTTGTTGTACACCTTTTTTTTTTTCGTATAGGCCATGCTTAGTATCAACATTTTGCGAAAAAAAAAATCGTATACATGCCATCCTTCGTTTGGGGAAGAAGGGGGGGGGGGGGTCCGATTTTATTTGGGAGCCCTTCGAGAGCGCGAAAATAACGAAGTATCTTGCTTTTGGTATTTTTATAGTAGTACAACTCCGATTCCAACTCGAACTTCAACTCGAAGTCTAACTCGAAGTCCAACTCGAACTCGAACTCGAAGTCCAACTCGAACTCGAACTCGACTCCAAACTCGATGATTCAGGATTCCCTTTTTATTTTCATCGATTTAATAGGAATCTGGCTTTACGACTGGCGATTAATAATAAAATAAAAATAGTTTTACTCAAACTAACCTTGGCGACAGTGGACGCACAGTACGCAGATGCCAACAGACAAAGTAGAAACAAAACGGCGGGAATTGTTCCTTTCATATCGGAGTCCGATATTAAGTGCGCCAAATTTGCGAAGGAAAGTGATGCAACACAACTGAGGGTCGAATGTTTTGATTTCAGTGAGGCAGAAAACAACATTGAAACCTAGGTTTTGTTGAATTAATTTCAACGAGAGTTTTCTCGTTTGTTAAGACAAAAGGCAGAAGTCATACCGTTTACTTCCCTAGAACAACTCAAGAATACGTATCCCCCGGATGGGTTTAGATTCCGCAAGAGGACTCTTTGTGTTAGCTTTCGCGCGTTGCTTTACGTTTTCTAAGAATAAGTCCGCAAAAAAACTAAAATAAGAGAGAGAAAAATAAAAAGGTGCCGCTTGCTTGCAATGATACAAAATGCAGGATTAAAATGGTTGTTTGTCTAGGCCGCTACCTTGGCGATAAAGAATTACGCCTTTTGTAAAGCTCCATGGTGTTTAATATTGATTTGCACAAATTTCAGCGGCTTTACGTCAGGACAAACTAGAGGTAGCTTGTGGGCATCATAGAAACTTGAACAAAAACGAAGTTAATTAACCATCTCGTTATTCGTTTTATATTGTGAACATGGAATAAATTTACATGCCTCGCTAAAATTTACTGACAGAA
Source organism: Pavona decussata (assembly GCF_977016875.1). Lineage (NCBI taxonomy): Eukaryota > Metazoa > Cnidaria > Anthozoa > Scleractinia > Agariciidae > Pavona > Pavona decussata. The sequence goes on from NW_028145600.1 coordinate 487,825, forward strand.
ACGTTTGTGGACTAGTAGGTCGAGTAAGGGATTGGAAAGCTTGCGATAAACATGAGCGAGATCAGTGCAGTTTCGTGCGTTTCATTTCGCTTAGCGTTTTAGTTCTCTTCTGAGCTTCAGAAGAGAAAAGCAGCGGTTGTTTTGCGGCCAAGCAACGTTTACATTTCATGTAAAGCGCTTGAATTCTTCCAATTATTGATTAAAGGTGTTCGGAACGAAATCAGTTTCAAAGTTTCCTTTAGGTTTTAGGCCATCCCCTCCCCTCCTTTTTCGCTCAGTTTAGCGTCGTCCGACTGGCCCAAATTTTCGCGTTTTCAAACAAAAAAGAATTATGTTACGTAAAAGGTAATGACGTCGTAAAACATTTTTCCACATTTAATCTCAACAATAAGCATTGTTTTTGCAATACGGATTTATTGACGGGATTTCTTAACGTTGAATATCTGTTTCAACCTTAACTGACAGAGAAAACGGCCGATTTTCTGCCACAGTTCACAACTACTTTAATACTTCCTCGACCTCTCCTGCTGCCATGTTGGTTTTGTAACTGCGTCTCGTTGTTTTCCGGGCTCCACAGCAATAGGGAACCAGTTAAGCCACGACAACGGCAACAGCAACGCCACAAAACAAAAGGTTTATGAGCAAAAACTGTGACAATCGCTCTAAACGCGTATCTTAAATTTTGGTACATTTCTTAGCTTTGCCATCCTCTGCTAAACAACAACGGAAATGAGCAAATTCAAAGTCTTGTGGAGTACGCGAACAGTAACGGTGGATTTTCCGCTCCGCTTTGGTTCCTTGTAGTTCGCCGTTCCGGAAGGTGAACGAATTGCAGTATAATGGCGAAGTAGTACAAATGGAATAAAGTTATATTTTCAAGTGAGGCGTTGTCGTCGTCGTCGTTGCTTAAGTTCCCTAATGATGTTTGGGTGCCAGCCTCTTATATTAGCGGTTCCAAACTCCTAGTTTTTTTTAAGGACTTTTTTAAAATCCGAGCTACCTACCCAAAATTTGGAAACGGGGAAAAAAAGAAAAAACAAAAACTGGGGTGGCCTTAGTGAAAGCTATTTGTAATACCACTAAGCACAATGACTTATTTTACTGGTAGCTGTCAATCGCTGTTATTTCCTTCTCTTTGAAAATACAGCTGCTTTTTCCGAACCAACAAGCGCTCGTAAATTCGGAGAATACGGCGTAACGTCGAGTTCCGTTCCTCGAAATTTTTATTCTTACGAGTTGTTGTTGATTTACGAGAATGCTAGCTGACCTTTTATCGTAATTTTAACCCTTCGAAAACGAAAAGAACTCATGATCAGTGATTAGTTTTCCAATGTCAAGGTGATATTTTGCTGAACAAAACTTTTCACGAATAAAATTTCCCTTGCAACCTAAAACTGAATTTCTGAGGCAATTTAGGCTACATGCGAACAGATATCAACAGAAATGAACGGCAGAGGTGTTTTACACCAGCGCTTGAGGATAAAAACGAATCTAGCCTGATCAGGATTGAATAAATTGAAGAAAATATTGCTAATCAGGCAATGATATTCTGCAGAATTTACTAATCCTGCCGAGTCGGCTCAAGCTGAATTAAATTTTACATGCTACTTCGCTCCCACAACGTTTAACGAAATGTGGCCGAGACACTGAGAGCGGTTTTCATAATTTTAATTGTGTTTCTTGTAATGGCTTTCTGTTCCACAACCATCGCTGTGCGAATTTTGGAATTACCCTATACTATGCTCTATCACTATCACTATACCATATCACTATACTATCTATCACTATACTATGCTCTATCTACCCTATACTATGCTCTGTCAACTGATTCGCTAGCTTTCAGGAGTTTCCGAGTTTTCATGACATGTATTTTATTCTTCAATATGCATACATCGCCAGTGATAGAACTTTAACAATGCTAATTTTGACGAGAGAGCGTTATTTTCAGCCATTATTATTATTGTTATGATTATTACTGTGTCAGATCGTGACTTACCTTCAATAACTTGAAATATTTTGGTCAACATATTCCAACATCGTCTGGAGGTATCGAGAGAAAAGGCATGGAAAAAATCTACGCCGAAAAATTACATCCCCTTCCGCATGTATCAACACGGTCGCTAGGAAACAAACATTACAAAATTAACGCAAGTTTAAGTACAGTCCACTTTGATTTTAGACTGATCACGATAACAAACGACAGTGGAAAATAACCGGAACAACTGAAATAAACGTTTGTGAATTAATTTTAAGCAAACTTTTTCCTGTTTGTGAATATTAATTAGAGTTTTGACATTTTGATTGACTGCAATCAAGAGAAAATATATTTTCTTCAATTTGGGAGCCGTGCGAGGTTAACACCTCTCTTCAGCCATTTGAGATTAGTTATTTTAGTTTATTTGCCTTTTCTCTTGGCGGTAAGGGTAAAATTGCGGAACGGCATGTGGCATGACCTGCGGCATGGCATAATTATGCGAAATATGATACTTGCGGAATAACTTAAACAAATAAATTAACTGCAGAGCGCGTCCTGTTTTCGCGCCAATTTTATAATTTTATAAAATTGAAAAGTTCAACAACTTGCGTTCGTAGCTCGCCGAAAACATGCAAGGTGCGAAAAAACAGAGTAAAGTCTAAGCAAAAACCGTGGACGATAATCCTGCTGGTATACGTTGGATCAATTGTTGATCTGATCGGCTTAACAAATACAAATGATAAAAGAAGCAGAGACCGATACAACGTAGAAAAAACAGAATCTATTTTTCCCATGATCGAGTTTATTGCAAATTTTTTATTCGTTACAATATGTTTCATAAAAGCTTACCTGGTTTGACAGCGAGCCGGAATAACTTACAATTTTTTCTTAAGCGGCAAAATTTGTTAAACATCGCATGGAGGGATATTTACTCCCTTAAATTCAAAAATTGGCTATAGATATTTTGGGATTTGAGACGTATATTAACATGATGAAGGGGATATTTTTTCCAGAAATGGCGACTCACCATCTGCGAACAATCGTACGCGTCCGAGAATAGGGACTACAGCATTGTGACATGTCGAACTGGATAGTCGGCTTCTCTGCCACGCACGTAACTGAAAATGGCTGTAAGAAGAGTGGAAAACCGAAGAACTCGGAACCTCTCGGAGCAAGGGTAAAAACCCTGAATAACAAACTCAATCCTCATATAACGCTGAGTCCGGGAATCACAACCTGGCAGGCGAGTGCTTTCAACACTGCGCCATCCCTTCGGCCTAAGAATTTTGAGAAGTTCTCATTTTTTACCCTGAAATGTTGCAAGGAGTGCATGAAATTGTCGCGAGGCCGCTCAACTGGCTTTGAACATGGTACACGGTATTGATCGTTTGCATGTATCGTCCTCGCGGCCATGTTGGTGGAAAAGAACAATAAGTTTTTCCTCCTCTGGAAGTTTACTGCCATTTTTACGCAAACTTTGTGAACAAATTTTCTTTTGTTTTGTCAGATGTACTCTGTTGCATTGTCACTTCTAAAAACATTAATACATGTAAAATGTGTTCAGTAAAATGATAAAAGAGGTTATATTCTTAAAACGATACATTAAACCTACTTGAAGTTGTGTTTTGATATCATACTTTGGTTCACGTTCAGTTTACTTGCAGGAATTTTTCTTGGATGGTGAACTGCTTGCAGGAACTTCTTTTTTGGCAATTTTCCTTTGCAGGATTTTATTTTTGGGGGAATTATCGCCCCCCGCCCCCCTCCCCCCCCCCCTCCCGTGATTTCTAATGGTCCGCCCCTTTATTTTGTTGCTGGTTTTGTTTTCTCATGCAGAAAACCTTTGGAGAGGAACAGTTGAGAGTATTATTCAATTCAAAACAATTTCACTTTTCTTATCTACGCGTAAACATGTTCTTCAACCGTGTGAGAGACAATACATGCCGATACACATTACGATTCAAAATTCCCGTGTGCCGGCTGGTGTTCATACATGCTAAGCGGTTACTGAATCGGCTATATTTCAAGTGAAATCGTGCATTTGATTTGCATGCCTACAATACACGATTTTCAAAGAGAAATTCGGTGCCTCGATCGGACTTGTTGGTCATCAGCGTTCTCACTGTAGAAAGCACTGGCCGGCTAATTTTGCAGAGAAAGCTTGTATTTTAGCGAGGTCTACTTCAAATTATTAAGTATTGATTACATGAACTTTCGACTGTCTGAACCGATACACAGGTTACTCTCCATAAAATACTTAGAAAACGTTTTATACAAATATTAAACCCTAAATATGACATGGATGAATGCGCGTTGGGTATTATGAGGTGATAGATAGCAAAATGACAAACGATGTCTGAGTTCGAGATAATCATCCCATATCCAGCAAACGCGAGTGTTAAAAGTGTTTATTAAAAACAACCAAGAAATAGTGCTTGATCTTGCTGATTCCATTTTGCACTTGTTGGAAATCCTATAGCTTCTTAAACTTTACTTTTTGTTTCATTCAACCCACCTCGGTTTGGGGGCAGCTACACCGGAAACAAGCTTAGCGCATCATCAACAACAGGTCCATGCATTTTTTAGCTCAATTATCCATTAATAAAATAAACTGCCACTGAAGATTTTGTAGCAAGTTTTCTGTTACATGAAATTTTTTCCATTATTAGTATTTTGTTGACCTGAGAACTATTAGTGTTTTGAAACGTAGGAACGTTTCTTACATAAGCATGTAAAAGTTGGCTAACCCTTCAACTGGAAACTTAACGTAAATCAAGGTTCTAAATCTGTTTCTCAGTTAAAGGGGAAGTATCACGAAAATTTGATGTCATTTCAAAATCCAAAAATGTTTATCTGACAACAGAAAAAAAAAAAATCATTGTCTAGTTTTGTTATAAATTACAACCCCAGTGCAATAAAACTGTCGATTAGTACCTCTGGCCAGAGACAGAGTAGGTCGAAATGGATTGAGACTTGAAAAATGTTGGGCTAATGTTTTTCAAGTTCTCGCATTTTTGTTTTCAAAATGCGTTAGAACAGAGTACGAGTTGTTCCTGTCAAGAATTGAGTTGATTTCTCTCCTCTAGTTGTTCAAGAATTATTTTGTAGCAAAGTGAAGGTCTTATTTCACCATTTTTAACAAAAGAGGTCAAAAACCCCGTGATACTTCCCCTTTAATGTTAATCCTCAAATACACTCAGCGATTGTCAGCTGAAGTCATGACCAGGTGAAACAGAGTTTATTAATTTGACAAGCTACTGTGGAGTTTGGTTGAGGTTGAAGATGACACTGATGTTTGCAAGCGAAGGATTTTCAGTCTGTAGATGGGTGATCCATGATCGCAGAACATCTTCACTGGCATTAGCATGGCTCATGCAGATTGCTACAATGTTTCCTAAAAAAAAACGTGAAAAGACAATGGTGTAACAGTGAGAAACGAAGAAATGCATTAATTTAGAGGATTTAATTTCTTGTGAACCAGTGATGGACTAGATTAGTAACACCTCTAGTTACTGTGGTTACTGTGTACTACCACAACCTAAGTGAAGTGTTACCGGGTTGGGGCTTTAGTGTAAGCTATGCATACGTCAATTCCAGCAGTGCCCACCCCCCCCCCCCCCCCCACCCTCAGGCATTAGTAAGGCATTTTCCCACATTGTCTGTCCTGGGGGGCGGGTATTCGCCTACCCTGGGGCATTAGACAGCCTTGTGAGTTTCGCATCATAGCACTCTCGCTTCCTTTCAATGAAAAGTTGACCAGTAAATTAGTGATTACCTACATCAGAGGAGGACAAAAATGAGATGGTCGATGGACACACAGAAAAGCCCCTTTGGGGAGTGTTAATAAAATTTGTATTGCATGTTTTTTTTTACCAGCAATGGAAACACAAATTCAAGGAAAGCAATGTTTGCCAAAGGAATTCAAGGCCACATGAAAAACTACAGTGAATCTAAGCTAAAACAACAAAACACGATCAGAAATGCGACATAGGTTGGTTATGCCCCAAGCCCTTCATATATATGAACACAATCTGGTGGAGTAGGTCACCATTCACTGAATTTGATGTTACCATGGTAACCAAAATTTTGACGGAGGGGGGGGGGGGGGAGGGGGGCTGAACACATTACTTGAATTTGCTTTTTCTTACCTTCCCCACTCTCCTCATCCAATTCTGCATCAGTTCTTAAGGTGAAGAAGTATCTCTGTAGTCGCCGCACCCAAATGAAAAAAGGACCCTCAACATACAAAGGCTTGTTCGACTTGTATCTTTCTAACATTTTTTTCTGATCACTTGTCTGAGCACCAACTAAAAACTCCTGTTCCAAGTCATCACCATTGTCCTGAGAATGTCCAAAACAAAATGAATTAGAGTGCCAAAAAAAAAAACCCTGCAGATCAGATGCACTTTTCAACTAAACATTTTAATTGCACATCAGGGGTGCAGCTTACAATGTTCTTGTAGATACATTGAACTATGAATCCTTTACATGGTAGAGTCCTGTCCACGGACAAATCTGAGAAAGCTAAGAATTAACTCTGCAGTGTAATTTAAGGGCCGGAAGGAAAGGCTTAATTTCCTACTGCAAATCGCCCTACATGTAGGCAGTAAAGAAATGTGGTCCACAGAAGCTAAAGAAAAATATCTGACCACAGTGTGATTCGATCTGGCGGGTGGGTTTTCATCACCGATGCTCTAATGCTTGAGCTTTGAGGCCACATGGAAGCAGCCTGAGGGTAATTTAGATGGTAATTCACAGCAATAAAGATATGAAGGGTACATGTACATGAAATGTTGTACCAATGATGTAATACTGGTTATATCACTGAGACGTGAGAGAGTTGAAGCATTGGTGATCAAAACCTGGGGGTCATGCGTTGGAATCCCACCCAATTTTAAGAGTGCTTTCTTACCTCATGGGTACCACGTTTCCTTACTAGGGTAATGGTCAGTTGGAAATTAAGAGGTTTCCTTCGAACACTTAAAGGTATTTTTTTCTAGCACTTAAAGTTATACTGCACAGCAGAGTTAATTTTCTCAGTTGTATAACCAGTGCTATATGACACCTACACATAACAACATTCAATTAATAATAATAATAATAATAATAATAATAATAATAATAATAATTTTATTTCTATAGCATGAAATTCATTAATATATGATCTAATGCGCTTTACAAATTGATAAAATGAAGACTAACTAATAGTACCATTACTTACAAGGAAAATAAAACTTGTATAATTAATCAAGGAAAAATAAATTACATGTTGTTTGTTGTGGTTTTCACCATCTTGTCTATCCATGGACGTACAAATTCTAAAATGTGACCTTTGAAAAGAAAGCTATTGAGCAGTACATTCCTGTGGTGCTGTTTGTTATACTGTACTGGTGGTTCTAACTAATTTGACTCTGTAGATACAATCCTAAGGTATGAACATTCAAAAGAAAGCTACTGAACAACTTACTGTCTTGTGGTTCTGTATATAGGCCTTATCACGGTTTTCAAAGCCATTTTGACGAGTAGGCAAACAGGCTTGAAATAACAGTGTTTGTATGGAAATCCGATGCCAAATTACTTTCATAAAACATCGCTTCTGAAAAATTCATGAATTGGAAACTTTTAGCACTAGGAAAAGGATTTTAGGAAAAAAAATTGGAGGGATGTAGCTCTGCACGAAAGTGTCCAGTCGTGTTTTGAACTTTCCATACATTTGTCTGTAAAGCAAACCAGCCGTGAACTGCTACTAAAAATAGTTCGCAGGAAAAAAATACAGGGAAATGTATGGAAAGTTCAAAACACGACTGGATGCTTTCTAGCACAGCTACATACCTCCAATTTTTTTCTTAAAATCCTTTTCCTAATGCCAAAAGTTTCTAATTCATGAATTTTTCAGAAGCGATGTTTTATGAAAATTATTTGACATCGGATTTCCATACAAACCCTGTTATTTCAAGCCCGTTTGCCTACTCGTCAAAATGGCGTCGAAAACCGTGATAAGGCCTATTTATCCTGTACAAGGTAGTTCTAACTTTTGAGACTGTGGATTCAAGAAATCCTCGAGAGTGGCCATTCAAATTTAAGCTTCTCAGCAGTACTTTCCTGTCGAGTTTTACTTTGCAGTAGCTTGCAAATGAAAGTTATTTTTATTATTTTTTTTTTGTTGCAGATTTTTTTGGCAATTACCTGGTAGATAGTAATTATCTGTTCATCTTTTGTCATCCTTGAAAGGGCAAGCTTGCTCAGGTCTGTATCGCTTTCAGGCAGCTCCTTTGGATAGGGGTTAGGAAACATTTCCTCCAGTTTGTGATACCAATAAATCATCCTGCGACACTTTTGTAGTGGTTGACTGGCATGACCAAAGATATCATATAAAATGTCGTAAGTGTCCAAATTCGGAAGAAGCCAGTAGTCCTCCATTTGTGTCAAGATTTCCAAAGCTAGTTCAGCTTGAGGATGCTTCTTTGCCCAGATGGCATCAAACAGCGTTCTGTTGTCAAACCTCCCCCGAGGGAACACGTCCAAGAGTCTGTTATATGCCTCAACATCCTTTTCCAGACCAAACTCCTCCATGTAAGTCATGGCGGTTTTAAGAAATTCCATATGCCCCCTTCTGGTCCGATCTTTTGCAAGAAAGGTATCGATTACATCAAAAAAGCTTTCTTGGGATTTTTCAAGCGAAGCAGCCCTTTCAAACGTAGCAACATGTTTTGATAAAGCTGCTTTAACGGTTTTCACTTCGCTCGGTTTCACCTTCATGTGAATTATTTTATTTCTTGCCGCGTCTTCCGCTCTTATTTTAGCGAGTGTATCTCCTTCATCTCTTTCCGCCTTATGGTTCTCCTCGGATTTACATCGTAAACGGTAGGTGGAACAGATCTGCCGCCGCAGTGAAGGCAAGAAGTTCCAGCGTTGTGTAACAAGTCTGTATGAAGTTACAACAACGGGATCACTGTAAATTCTTCTCGCCATGGTTGTTAAATTCCATGCACGATGCATCTTCTCTTCTTCTTTTTTGCCTTCAGCACCATGAAATATTAGAAATTAAACGAGCAAACTGGTTAAATAACACAAAAAGTTTGACCACCGTCCACCATTTTGGATTTAATGTGACCAAAAGAAACTTCAACAGGGAGGTGTAGGTAAGATTTATTTATTTCAGACGATTCGTTATATACTTTACTACTCCTCCCTAATTATTTCTTTTAAGAATTTAAAAATGCCCTTTGAAACGTTGTGGTCCACCCCGCGTTTGATACCATTAGTACCACGTGGTCTCACTCGTTCGCTCTCTTTTCTTCCAGCCCTCGTTGGCTTTTGCGAGAGTAAGAAATATCCGTTGTTTATTCGTCTTTATTTCTGCGTTTTAGTGTCTTCCGTAGCTGAAAAAGTTTCAATATTATATCTCATTAATTCAATTCAATATTTATCGTATTTTACATCCCACTAGAAGTTTTTATTTGTCAAAAATTGACTCTGAAGATTCTACATGCGGACTATATCCTTGTAGCAGTTGAGAGTTGGATTTCTTAGTTTTTTACCTGTAGAATTAGTGAACTTAGTTTTCAGCACGGTGGCAACAAATGGTCACTTTCAACAGTTATTAGTCTAAGCTTTAATATGCACCTTTTGGTTTTGCGGCAACTGTTATTTACAGCACTAGTTTTGTTTCATTTGCACCTCACCATTTTCAATACCAACTCGGAAAGTATTTTAGTATGGCGTGCAAAGATTTTGGACCATGCATCCTAGTTCATGGCGGTTATATGACACATCACGTTACACACTACATGCGGTGGTTCCCATGTATTTTAATAGCCAAAGTTTTTGTTTAACCAATTAAAATGTAAAAATTGCACAAAATCCCCATTTCTATTTTATTGTCTTCTTGCACCATCATTGTGCGACCACATACATTTTTGATCAACCAATGAGATTGCGAGCTTGAAACAACTGGGGGAAAAAAAAGCCTTTCCATTTGACCTGGAAAGTTTGCAAAATTCCAACTGCAAATTTTGGCCGAATGGAAAGTGCGCAAGAAAGGAGAGTCACACAAGCTAAAACTTAGGGCACTATGAAGCTAAATGGAATTTCCAGAGGGTTGGGAGGGTGGAGGAGAGGTTGAAAAGGGGGGAAGGAGGACTTCTGAAATAAACTCTGCAACAAATATTGGAATCAATACTCAGTTAATGAAAGTACCTAAAAAACTCCCCTAACCTTTCTAAGGACACAGTGAAAAAGGCCTTCCACATCTGAGGATCTTCTACAAAATTTTAATGCAAACAATGTTGTTATACAAACCCTCTCAAAACGTACACTTGTAGCAGTAGTGCAGTATAGCAGGAGTCATAAACAGCAGGGTTTATCTAAGGGTGCCTTACCACAGCTGGGTAAGGGGGAGCAGGCAGCAAAGGTGAGGGTCCCTTGCTATGGTTGGAATGGAGGATGTGGACTGTGGAGGGACTGTCAAAGCAAACTCACCTGCCGCCAGCACATTTTGAGTAGAATGCACTACCAATATTTATTATGGTTAACTTGTTTGAAGAAAGAAAGAACAAAAGTTACCGCCAAGGCCCAGTTCAAAGCCTGATGAAGCTAGCTTATCCTAGGTTAATGTGAACTTTGATTCGAGTATATTTACTAATCCCTAAGGATTCGTCCAAAACATTTTTGTCCCTCGTTTTGCCTTAGACTTTTCTTGACCATTAGATTAAATGAGCCTCTAAAATCATCTTTAATGAGCGTGATGAAAACCTCGGTAAACTTTTAATCGTGGATTAGTGTTAATCTGCTTTTGAACAATCCGGCCCTGTCTGTAGCTGTTCACTGTTCAGGGAAGTAGTGCATCATCACAATGGAACTTTGCAATCATTCCTCTATTAAAGGTTATTGTGGGTCAACTGAATGATGAGGACACAATGACATCACTTGTTTTCCTGGGTTACATGTATTGACACTCTCAGGGATATTATTTGACTGCATTTAATCAAACAAAGAACAGGTCAATCTCAGTGGTACAAAGTGGTAATGTCAGAGTATTTAGACACCAACTGTCATTTGGATGACATTCACCACAATTTAAGCTTGATTCCACAACTGTTGTTATTTTTTGTTTTGCTCACAACAGGTTGTTCCGTCGTTACTTTTTATTGGCACAGCCAAGCATAATGTCTGGGGGCATTGAAGCTCTACAGTTAAAGGAAGAAGATGTGGTAAAGCTACTTGCTGCTGGGGTTCATCTTGGTGCTAGCAATGTAGACTATCAAATGGAAAATTATGTTTACAAACGAAAAACTGATGGTAAGATTTGAAAAAAATAAATTGTTTCCTGATGCTGTCAGTAGAAGTTTAGAAAACAAGTTTGCCTTCAATACATTTAAGCACACAAGCTTTTGACTCCTTCGTCGTTAGTGGCCGTGGGGGAACACCTAAAGAACTTGGGACACTCCCTAGACGTGTCCTCAACTACAATCATCAAGAGAGAAACTAACATCCTGAGAATGAAGATCAGAGAGGTCATCAAGATATGTTGCCAAGGCCCCACTCTCAAGAGATACATGTACAGCAGTTATGGCCTATCAGTGGTCTTTTTGGACATTTTGTCACATTACTAACACCACCTTAAGTCGGGTGACAAAAATTAACATGTCAGTATTTGACAAAGTCGACCTATCAACCTTGTACTCTTAATTGTATCATTGGATCTGGAAAGCTAACTTGTTTTCTGAACTAATGGGGAAAAAATGACATGCAAAGTTTTTTTTAAACATTTGAATTTTTCTAACAGAATCATTTGCAAGAATCAGTGGAACCTCTATCTGGTTAACCATTTTCAGAAGCAACCTTTCAATGAGCATCTGCTTTAACTTATGCCTGTCTTTTTCTCAGTCAACATAATCATCCCTTTAAGCCCTGGTATTAGCATGACTTTATAAATAATTATTATTCTCCTCACTGCTTTCATGTTTCTCGTGGTACTAGTCAGGGCCCCGGTTGTTCAAATCCCTATTAACTTAATCCCCCGAATTAAAGTGAACTTTGACTCCACTTTAATTACTAATAAATAAAGATTCTTCCAAACATAAGATATGACTCACAAGAGTTTGTTTAAACATCAATATTTAATCTTCGCTGCTCGTTTTTGTTATTGTCATAATCTCAATGGTTGATCAAGTGGTGATACTGTAAGGAGAATTTAGATGGTGGTCACCACTAAGGCTTAAAGGTTTAAGAATTGCTTTGTAATTGACCATCCTCAGGATGTCACCATCACCTGTAATTGAATTTGTACATTTTGAGACTAAGAAGTTTCTTTTCTTTTTATTGTTGTAGGTGTCCACATCATCAATTTAAAAAAGACATGGGAGAAGCTGCTTCTTGCAGCTCGTATCATCGTAAGCATTGAAAATCCTGCTGACGTGTGTGTGATCTCTGCAAGGCCATATGGACAGGTGAGTTTACAACAGTAAAATGGGAAATTTATGCGGGTTTGTGGGCTTCTGAGGTTGTTGCAGTTTGTCTGTTATCCCATAAATTAATCATCGCTTGCAACCCACAGACGTGCACTGAACATTTTGAACAAGGTTGTCATTACAGAATCATGCCCATTGAAACTTGTCAGCCAAAAATGTAGGGCAGTAGCCCCATTCCTTTGGGCACTTACGAAGGCAACCACTGTTTGTGGTCTCTTTTGGCTCAATTAGTTCTATTTCATTCACGCTGTTGACCAAAAAAAACCCATTAAAATACTGCAGCACTCTTAGCACAATATAACATTTTGTCCAAGTGTACATCTAAGTGAAATATTGATATCTTACATAGTCTTTATGTAAGTTACTAATTGTCTTGCTAATTGAAGGGTCCTTAAAACTGCTTCAACCCGTAACTTTTCCGATTCACAACAGTTTTAATTAACCCTCAACCTATTTTGTTTTCTGCATTTGGTAGCGTGCAATCCTGAAGTTTGCAAACCACACTGGAGCTACTGCAGTAGCTGGGCGATTCACCCCTGGTACATTCACAAATCAGATCCAGGCAGCTTTCAAGGAACCTCGTCTGCTTGTTGTGTGTGACCCACGCACTGATACCCAGGTATAAACCTTATTTTATACTATTATTACCTTGTCACAAGTATTGGGGACTTCAAGAAGGAGAAATCATGATTTATTGAATTGAGACAGACATGTGTCATTTTCCACACCATTTGGGTGTTCTAACCATTCCTAGCGACTTGTAGACATAGAAGATACTTGTGCACTGCAAGTCTGCAACATACTTACACCTGTAGGAAGTGTCAAAATCATTTCAAGAGGCAAATTAAAGGAAAGCATTGAATAAAGTAAAATCAAGTTCCCTGCTTACTTTCTACGTTGTTGCTTTTACATTATTTTTACGTATCTTGCAACCAAGGGTATGTTTCACTTTACAGTGCTTCATGCAACTTTCTCACAAAGCTTGAAGGTATAGCAAGACAAGTTGAATGAAACATTGCAAGTGTTATGCACCTTTAAGCTTCCATTGGAGGCTTAGATGCTGTTTTCCTACTAGCTGTTGTCTTTTATTTTGCTCTCAAGTGCTTCAGTAACAGTTGTAAGTCTACTGCATTCTCACAAATGTTTGTGTTTCTCTTATAGCCTGTGACTGAAGCATCCTATGTGAACATCCCAGTTATTGCATTCTGCAATACTGACTCTCCTCTGCGCCACGTGGATGTAGCAATCCCTTGCAACAACAAAGGTGCTCACTCTGTTGGTCTGATGTGGTGGTTGTTGGCAAGGGAGGTGCTTCGCATGCGTGGTAGCATCAGTCGTCAGCATCCGTGGGAGATCATGCCTGATCTGTACTTTTACAGGGATCCAGAAGAGGTAAAAAAATGGGATCTTGCGTCTTATAGGGGGCCTCGATCGATGGTAACGGTCGGTATGTCGGTCGACTGATGGTCGATATCTCGGTCGATGTATCTACCGAGTATCGGTCGATTGTCGGTCGAGTAGCGGGCGAGCGTCGATCGAGCATCGGCCGCTATATTGGTGATGTATCGACCGATCATTGGATCACCTTCGGTCGAGAGATCGACCGACAGTCGGTCGCGATAGCATCGGCAGTGTGTCGGCAATACATCGGTGAACCGTCGGTCAAGTATCGGTAAAGTGTCGGTCGATGCATCGGCCGATACTCGGTCGACACAAAAAAGGAACGAGGATTTTGCTTTGTTCTAAATCGGTTAAACCGGGACACTACGGTTTATTACGCTGGCATGTTTTTGCGCATTCTATTGACCTAATATGGTAAAATGATGCAATAGTGGAAGAATAAAATGAGATAACGACAGACTATCGACCCGCTATCTGTCGTTATTATATTGGCCATCAACTGATATGACGACCGATATAGCGGTGCGCTATGTACACGAATGTCAATCAAGATAAGGACGAAGTGTCGAAAAAACATATTGATAGAATATTGACCGATATATCGGCCGATACTATTGGCCGGTAAGAGGTGAAATATCGATGAAGTATCGGTGATGTGTCGGTGAAGTGTCGATGTGTTGCTATCTATATCGGCCGACAGCCACCTCGGTCGATACGACGACCGCCATAGCGGTACAACATCGACCGAGCCATCCCCAATTATCGACCGAGTAGCGACCGAGGCTCGACCGAGATATCGACCGTCAGTCGACCGACATATCGACCATTACTATCGATCGAGGCCCCCTATAAGACACAAGATCCAAAAAATGTTTACCCTTGAACTCTTGATGTCCTCAAACAAATTCTGCTCAATGGTCTCTTTACATTTCTGTAGCTCAGTTGTTGGGAGAATTTGCCAAAACATCAAGACATTTTGTCTGTTGGTTTGTCATACAAGATCTTTAATGTAGAGGATAAGGGTGATACGGAGGATTCATATTGTCTCTAATGTAGACAAATCTGTCCTTCAAGCTGTCTGTGTCAACACAACCATTTTAGATCAAGATGACCACTGGAAGTTATTGTTATATAAAAAAGCTTATCACATCAGACACCTAACACCACCAGCAGAGAATTATATATGCTTATTCTCCTAACAAAAATATTAACTTTACTGTTTCTGTCAACTCAATGTTAAACCTTCCCTTTTTAATCAGGCTGAGAAAGAAGAACAGGCAGCCATTCAACACCCTCCTGAGGAATCGCAGCCTACCTATCCCAGTGAATGGGGAGGTGCTGCAGACCAACAAACCAGCGAGGTTAGTAACTTCTTCAGGGTTCATGTGGGTCATGGAAATACTGGAAAGTCATGGAATTTCAATTTTATAAAATTCAGGCCTGGGAAATGAGTAGAATTCATGAAAACTCCTTGAAAATTAGATCTTTTTAGAAACATAATATTATTATAGTAAGTTTTAGTCTCAATAATTTTATTTATGGCAAATGACCCCATGACACCCCTCCTATTCAAAGGAATGAAAACAAGGCTCACACTTAACAGAAAGTTAAGAGGGTTTATATTTTTCTCTGGTTAAATTGTAAATTCATTGCATGACCATCAGGCCATCTGCCTCCCTTATTCCTATATTGGTCTTTCTCTCAAAACCTGAATTCCAACTAAGTTTCATACATGATCAGCGTTCAAAAAAAGTAGGGTCGGATAGCCCGCGGCTAGTGATTTTGCTATCAGACTAGTGGATTTTGTTCTTGACTTGCCTGACGGGCAAGTGAAGTTATTGAGGATTTCAAATGACAGAAGAACTGTGTAATCAATCCTGTGCATCAAAACGTTTTTGGGGCTGGTTGAAATGACTTTTGGGCTTGTACATTATAGCTACCTGCATGAATGGCAAGCTGTAAAACTGACTTTGTTTGCATCCTGATGATAACCAGTCTATGCTGAAATAGCCTACATGTATCTACAGCAATTTCAATTTCAAGGCAAATTAGGTTATTTAGACACTTCTGCACAAATGCTTTTAATAAAATGATTATTGTTAATATTAAGCTGATTTCGCGTTCCATGCTTTGGCCCTGTGTAAGAAGAGTGGAAGTGATGATTTGTTCTTAGCATCCAAATTTCCCTGAATTCGCTCTAATTTGGCATGCATACACACTGGTTCTTGTATCCAAAACATAGTTCCATCTTTGTTGAAGCTAAACAAAATTTCTTACATTGTAACAACTCCCATGACAGAAGTAGAGCTTAAAGACTTGTTGTCACATTAATAAACAAGAGTTCTAACTTGATAACAACTCTATTGACCAAAGGAGAGCTTGTTATCACATTGAAAAATTTGTTTAGGCTTAGACAGAGAAGAAGGGAAATCATTTCAAGCACCATTTAACAGTTGGTTCGGTTTTTAGGCTACAGTCATAGACTTGTTGGGTGAATTTGAGCCCTCTAAATCACAAATCACAGGGAACTATGTTTCTGATACAAGAACCAGTCTGTATGCATGCTAACTTAGAGTGACTTCTGAGAAATGTAGATGCCAAGGCCAAACCGTCACTTAACGGCCTTCGTGCACTTGGCCCTTCAGTTATTGGGAAGATTGACAATTTGGCGACTGTTCCAGTGATTAATGGCTGTGCTGCTAACCGGTTTCTAAAAAAGAAAAGTCCAACAGTATACCCACCAAAATAATTCAGTAGTAGTTCCCTTCATGATACAGAGCTTTCTCTCCTTTACCTGGTTCATTCACTTCTTTCCTTGGTTGTAAGAAAACTTAGAAGGCGAATGTTTACCTACAATCATGGAGTAGTGCTCTTAATTACAATAGAATAGGTGGGAGGGGGAACAGGTCGTGTGAATGTACTGTATTTGCGTTTGAGCAAGTGATTCCACTGAAAGCCCCATACCATGGAGTTGTATGCAACATGCAGGATTCATTGAAAAGTAGGTGCCTGAAAGACAGCTCAAAATTCAAAGTAGCTGTTTATTTATTGATTTATAACCTTCACCCTCCCCCCCCCCCCAAAAAAAAAAAGGGAGGAGGGGCTGGGGGACAGGCGTTTATAAAATCTGACGCAGATTTCCTTTTTGTGTTCTAATTTTCACCTACATTATTTTTGTTTTCAGTGGGGGGCTCCAGATCAGGCCGCTGCTCCAACTATACCAACTACTGTTGGTGAAGACTGGGGTTCTACAAACTGGGCCACTGAAACAACCCCTGCTGTGTCCAAGGACTGGGGTGATATCTCTGCTGCTGCTGAACCTGCAGCTAAAGAGTGGGGAGCTGAGCCAAGTGGTGACTGGGGTACATCTATCACCATGCAAGATGCAAACAGCGGTGGAGCAGATTGGGCCTAAGCTCCAACTGAATAGCCCTCTGAATGTAATGATGCCTTGACAGAAAGAGATGAATAAAACTCCCATAGATCCAGTGCTGTCCTGCGTCATTTTTCTGAACTTGAAATAATAGGGAGCTTAAGCACAGACATTCGTGAGCTACGGACGGCAACCGGAAGTCAAATCTTTTCTTTTTTGGCGCGTTTTTGCTCCTCACAAGGACTGGAAAAACTCTTCTTGGACGTCCGTAGCTTGACTTCACAAACGTGATGGCATGAAAACACCCTAAAACGGAAAAAATTGACCTTCGGTTGCTGTCCGTGGCTCACAAACGTCTGTGCTTGAGCTCCCCATTATGGTTGATGTCATTGCACAAATCATGTACATGTCTTTCCGCAAGGAACAGGAGTCAATTTTGACCACAATTCGTACCAAATTTACTGGGAAATTGCAGCGCAAATCAAGTTTTTGATTTTTAAATACATGAACGTGACTAAGCAAAGCAGCATGAGATCTTGTGACGTGTCTAGATCTGTTACAATGTAAAAGATTATCTACGACACGGAAGCCGCATGCATGAATGACCATGGGCATATCATCAGTAGCTTAGCTGTTTCCTCGAAGGTGACCAGTGGCATAATCTTTCAGCAGACACATAGTGAAATCTCTGTACATGCAAAGCGATTGGGCAAATAAGCAATTTTGTCTCAATCCTCTTCGTTTTTCCTTTCTATTTAAATTTTTGTAACCATAATAAGGGTTAGATGACAATATCCCTGATTTGCAAAAGAAAACAACAAACTGAAGGATTCTGGTAGTTGTAGTAAATGACACCATCATGAAAATGGCCTATTACCAAAGTGCGTTCCTGTTCTACATGTTCTCATTAACTGAACTGTGAACTGGAGTTGTTGCCAGAACTCTAAAATTTTTTATTAACACCACCAAGTTAGAATTATCTTGGATGGCATGCACCATGCACAACCTGCTCACTTACTGTTTCTTCTGGGCCCGGTTGTTTGAAAGCCAATTAAAGCTAATCCGCGATTAAAAGTCAACCAAGGTTTTCATCTCACTCATTAAAAATGTTTTGAAAGCTAATTTTAAGTTAATGGTAAAGAAATGTCTAAGTCAAAACTGAGGGACAAAAATCTTTTTGAAGAATCTTCACTGGTTTATAATTAAACTGGAATAAAAGTTCCCGTTAGTCCAGGATTAACTTAATCAGGCTTTGAACAACTGGGCCCTGGATGCCAACACTTGTAAGCCAACTTAGCAGATTTGGGTTTTGGACCTTCACTTTGCAGTAACAAGTTTTATTATATAGACACGAGTATTTTACTATAAACTACACCACTCGTAAAATTCATACGAAACTACATACGGGACCCGAGTGGCGTATTCTCCATATCCTCACTAGTGAGGATATTCATGACGTCATTTCCTACTTTTTCATGGTTGTTTGTGCAAGCAGTCCATGACCAATGGCGAGCGTGTGTAAAAAGAAAATTACACGGTGGCTTGAAGATAATTATAAATTTTTTTTGTTGTGTTAAAAATGATATTTTACCACTCGAAAATAAAATTCATATCTTTGCGCCACCGTGTAATACCCTCTAGCTATTTAACATACAAAAGAAGAGGGAGGAGTGGGAACAGGTCTACAACTTTCTCTATTTTTCTACATCCTTCACCTTGCATTAATAAGCTTGACTGTTCACTATGAACATGATTTTGACCGTGCATGCAAATGAACTTCACTAAGCCAAGTAGCGCTTGGAACTGAACATGTTGATAAAGTGAATTCCTCAACTTGCTCAGTGCCAACTGCTCCACTGCTCCAACTTGCACATGTTCTCAGAGAATGACAATTTGACTTAAGATTGGTGTTCACAAGCAATGTAAGCATAACAAAGTATCGAAACAGCACTTCTCTTCAAGTAAAAAGGGGCCTGACACAATTGCAAGGATCAAACTTTTTTCAATGGGACATTTTCATTACGACGTCATTTGACTACAACTACCAGATTGTAATCAATTGACGCCATCATGAAAATGGCCTAACATTTCTTAAGCTTCTACATATCCCCCTTTCACTCCATTTTCTCATGCTTATGGTTATGTCATTATGCTTCAATCAATTCCAGCTGTGACCATCCCCCTGGGGAATAGTTGGGCATTTCCCACACTGTCCATCCCGGGGGTCGGGCATTAGCCTTCCACCCAATTACCCCGGGGCATTTGACCATCTCAATTTTTTCACCTAACAGCATTGTTGCTTCTTTTTATGACCAATTCATCTGCAAATTCAGTCAGTTTTCTTGAATAGACGTCTAGATGGAACATAAATGGGATGCTAGAGCTGCAGAATGACCAATCACTCAAACTTTGTTTTAAAGGGTGCCAACAAAAATGTGAAGGGTTGGATTCCTGCCTGGCTACATAATCTATAAAGTACACTTGCAACAAGTAACCTTATTCCTCAAAAACAATGATATTTCCTCAACAAACTTTTTCCACCTGTTTTGACTCTACCTAACCTAACCCCATACATGTCCTAGGTCTGAGAAATGGATGGCTAAGCTGAAGGTTAACTTAACAATCAATGGATAACAACTACTGTAGTTGCTTATTAATTTTTACTAGAGATAGTAAGCAAGTGAAGACATGAGTGTGCAAAAAATGCCTCCAGTGTGATGTGAGGGTTGGGCTCCCTTGAAGAAGGCAGTTTTCATCAATGCTTGCACATTTTGCTAGCTTTGCTATCACTACTAGTAGTCTTCAATCACAAAAATCCCACAATTGATCATTTTTATTTAAGTTGATCATAATAACTATTTAACTAAAATTAATCACAATGCAAAAAAAAAAAAAACCCTCGTAACGCTTAAAACTGGATTTGTGTGTAATAGGACTACGAAAGATCTACAATGATACAATAAACCCAAATGAAGGTAAAACCAAAATAGTAAAGGGAAAGTACATCAGTGACAAAAGCGAGAGAGCGGGAATTGCAATCATTAGTCCTGATCTAGATGCACATGTAGTAAAAGCTGCACTTTGAAAAGGTGTTGGGACCAGAGAGCAATCTTCGCCGGATTTATCAGACAAGACAATACTTAAGGAATACCTGATTAGTACTTAAGGAAAGCAAAAGGGCTTTGTGACTGGCTTATGAATTCTCTGCCTTGTGTGCACCCTGTTTAAGTTTTCATTAGATTTTACAATAAAGTGAAGAAGGCAGAAGTGCAACTTAAGGCTATGCCTAAACTTTCATCTTGGTTTCCATGTTCACTAAAACATGGCACTTCTACTTCCAATTCTGCCTCGTGGCTTCTGTCACTAAAATAAACCAGTCGTAAAGGAAAATTATTTTTCTTTACTTTCCTCTGATCCAAGCTTGTTTCAGCACAGTGGGGTTCTTAGTGGGTCTATAGCGAGGTTGATACAACCTCTTAGTGTTAGAGGCTGCAGGTAACGACGGAAAATCCATCTCTGATATACCATTACTCTGTATTCCTGCACTCCCAGGGGTTGATCCACCCTGCCACACCCCAGGGGCAGGTGCTTTCTTATTCGGTTTACCAGCTTCACTTTTACTGCCGCTCTGACGTTTCGCATTAATTTTGGCATCTTGGTGGACAGACAACAATTCTTTTTGCCTCGCTTCATCAGGTAACAAATCCACAAGTTCTGAAAACACCTGCGGGAAATTTGTGCTGAAAAGATCACAACAATGTGCATAATATTCCTTAGCAGAACAACTACCTTTGCGGAACTTTCCAGAGAGCGCTTTAAACTCATCAAACTTTGATTTGTCATACGCCAGTAACGCCCGTATCTTCTCAACTAGCATTTGGTTTCTCTCCTGTGTATTTCTGTTCATCTTAACTTCTGTTTCAGCTGCTGAAAATTCCTGTGTGGGTGCCACATTTTCTTTAACCTTTTCTTTAACAGACGCGCCATATGGCAACTGAAAACCCGGAGGGGGTTTAGCTCGATAAGTCTGTTGTGACGCAGCTAATGAAGGAGGTTGACGAGCGGCTGCAGCAAAGCCTGGGGGTATAGCTTGAGACTGTTCTGGCATTTGAGCAGATGCAGTTAGAGTAGGAAAGTCATCTACCGAGTGTAATGATACAGCGTTTGCAGCTTTACCATATGAATAAGATTTATTTGGTCCTTTGGTGTCCTTTGGTTGATCTACTTTACTTGTAACTTCAAGAGAACCAAGCAGGGAAGGAAATTGAGCTAGAGCATCTGCTTCACTTATAGGCAGCCCTTCAGTGCTGCTATTTTCTTCAGCTTTAGGCTTTTTTGGTTCTTGTGGTTTAGACGAAGGCGAGGGTAACAATGACGGATCTTGTTCACTCAGTGAAAGGGCCATAGCAGTCTGCATGTCCACTTTTTCACTTCTATTTAACAAGAATGGAAACAAGTGCTTCATAAAAATTGAAATGCCTCTTGTCTAACAACATACTACAAACTGTTCAAAGGCAATTAAAAGCCTGTTCCTTTTATGTTGGGTTAAAAAACAGCCATTGATTTACAGTCCTCAATCATTGCTAATATTTCTTATTTGTCATGAGAGCATGGAGACGGTGCAAAGCAAGCCAGATTGGAAAAGTTTTGTTCACATGCAAAACTCCATGCACTGAGCTGAGGGAGTTATGATGATTAACTCTTATATGTCTACAAGGTAAATGAAAGACGGTTTGTGCACATTCTTGATACAAAATTCAAGACTCTTTCCATACTTTTTCCAATCTGTTTCCAGACTTCAGACTTCCAGATTAAGATTTAAGAATAAGAAGCAATTGGGAAACTCATGTACATTGTAAACAAAGGAAGCAATGGAATTTTGAATATTTTGTTTCCAGTAACACAATGTAGATACTGTCGTGTGCCAAGCATTACATTCTGCAGTTTGTACAGCA